>NW_007074828.1:205427-234246 GCF_000164805.1 Carlito syrichta
CCAACTCAAAAAAAAAAAAAAAAAAAGAATGGGGACATTCACTCCCAGGCTTTGGTGGGAAGCCCAAGTGGGACAATGTGGCCAAAGTGTTTCTGAAACATTAACAAACTGCCAGAGGGCCGTAATTGTGCTCCATGCTGGACAGGAGTGGTGGTGTGGTGGTATGAGGTGAGGTGGCCCACAGTAGTGAGCCTGTGGGAGCCCATGCCCTTCTGCTGGGCTGTTTTACTTAGCCCCAGCCATGGGTTGCTGATCTGGCTGGATGTGGAGCCCTGCCTGGGGTCTGGTGGAGGGAAGTTGTGACGTGTGTTGGAAAGGGAAAGACCATTTGTTTTTCCAAGTAATTGATTTTCTGCATGTTTAGGAAGGCCGCATGTCACGTGCAAGGCTTTTTAAAGGAATTGATGCCATTATTTATTTGTTCTGCACCTGTCTGTCCCAGGGTTTGGGGGGTATGTTTGGGCTACAGTGTCTGAAGTGGCCTGGGGGGGGGTCAACTTTGTTTAGAGGCAGCAGGATGAAGGGAGAAGGTTCTGGAAATACGGTAGTGAGGGTTGGGCATGCTTCTGTTCCAATGTCTGCTCCCACACTCAAGATGTGCTGAGTGGTGGGGACAGGCCTTGAGCCAGCATGAAGAAGATGTTGGGCCTGGGGCAGGTCCCTCAGCCTCTGTGAGCCTTGGCCTCCTGTCGTCATATCCTGTCTTGCTCACCAAGCCCACTTGCAAGTATGATTTGGCAAGAAAGCTTTGTAAACTGAAAAGTGCTGTGTGGCCTGCAAGACTGGTAGGGACCTTT
Organism: Carlito syrichta; assembly: GCF_000164805.1. Classification (NCBI taxonomy): domain Eukaryota; kingdom Metazoa; phylum Chordata; class Mammalia; order Primates; family Tarsiidae; genus Carlito; species Carlito syrichta. The sequence continues at coordinate 206,225 of NW_007074828.1, forward strand.
TCCTGCCAGTGTAACCAGGCTTAGGCAGGGATCAGGGATGGCCTCTCAAAAGAGGCAAGGCCTGTGTCGAAATTGATGGGAAAGCAGCCTAGTGTGGACCAGAGGAAAGTGTGTTCTACCCAAGGAAGAGCTGGTCTAAAGGCACTGGGGTGCAAGTAAGCTGGACCTGTCCATGCTGGAGGGAGAGAGGGGAGGACAAGTGAGCCCAACTGCTGCTGGATCTGGCAAGTCCAAGGGCACATCACCTTGCTGAGGCTTGGGCCCCCCCCCCCCACATTCCCGCCACCCCTGCCCCCTACCTTCCCACAGGATTTTACAGATAACATAATGAGGTCCTGGAAGAGTAGGCAGAAGCAAGTAGCAGACGTTTGGCCCCAGGGAATCTGAAGCCCAGCTGGGAAGACAGAGCCTGTGATGAGTTGGTGTGCCTTGGCAAGATGAGGATGGTGTCCCAGGGCCGATGCTTGAGATTATGTGTTTTGGGGAGTGCCCTACAGTGAGCAGTGGGCACAGGCTCTGTGGGCAGCTGCAAGGCCTTGCTGGTGTTTAGGCCTGCAGCTGTGGGGGAGCAGATCATGCCCCGCTCCCCATGGTACCGGCTCTTCAGCGCCTGGGAATCTGCATTCCAGGTCTTCCCAAGTTTGATGCAGTGCTGAGACTTCTTCCAGTGCTGGATTAGATTCAGGAGGATTATTTGAAAAGAATGGGCGTACCCTGGCCTCGTCAGACCACCCAGCACTATCTTCACCAGCAGTGCTGGGGCACCCGTGTCCATGCTGGGCCAGACTGTGTTGAGCTGCCTTGTACTGGGGGCTCCAGGAAGACAGAGACTGGGTAACACCAAACAGGTGACCGCCAGAGTGCAGTGCCTGATGCACACTGTCCATGGGTCCTCAGGACTGTGGGATTTTAAAGTAAATATGCGTTATGCTTTTACTTATTTTATTTTATTTTGAGTTGGAGTCTTACTCTATCACCCAGACTGGAGGAGGGCAGTGGCACGCTCTTGGCCACACCACAGCCTCGACCTGCTGGGCTCAGGCAATCCTTCCACCTCAGCCTTCCAGGTAGCTGGAACTACAGGCATACGCCACCATGCCTGACTAACTTTTTTGTTTATTTGTTTTTTGTTTTGTAGAGATGGGGTCTCACCAAGTTGCCCAGGCTGGTCTCGAATCTGCGAGCTCAGGCAATCCTCTCACTTCAGCCTCCCAAAGTGCTGGGATTATAGGCATGAGCCACTGTGCCCGGCTGCTTAAGAAAGATCTGAAAAATGAAAATGTAGGACCAAATCCCACCATGAAAACCAAGTCCTAGTGAACATCTTTGAATGTTTTCTTCCCATCTTTTTTTTTTCTTCTGTTTCTAGGGTGACTCAATTGTGTCACTTGGCTGTGATTCTATTGTATGTACAGTTTAGCTCTCAGAGAAGTTTCTCATTTTCTTTTCAAATTTAATGATTTATGTGTTTTTTTTTAGAGCCAGGATCTTACTCTGTCACCCAGGCTAGAGTGTGGCTGCGTCATCATAGGTTACTGCAGCCTCAAGCTCCTGGGCTCAAGTAATCCTTCTGCCTCAGCCTCCCAAAGTGCTGGGATTATAGATGTGAGCCACCATGCCCCAGCCAGCTTTTCATTTTCTTTCATACTCTTTCTGGGCAAAAAATGTGGAATAAAATTAAATGTCATGGAAATTTCTAATAAACAGAGTGAGACCACATGGAATTGTGAGACAGGTAAGGGGCAGTGGAATGAGATGCTTTGCCAAGATGCATGGGGACAAGGCATCAAGGTGCCTTGCTTGGGAGGGTCCACAGGAGAACAGCTTACCTGTCGCAGGAGGACAGCCAGGAGCTGGCCACGCCGCCGACACGGTGACGCCACTGAAACCATGACTGTTCTGCATTCTCTGCCATCTGCTACACTAATTGGATGAGTATTAACTGTTCTTCCCTAGTTCTGTGCAACTTAAGACTCCAGAAAGATGTGACCTGTGACTCAGGAGAGAGACAGTGAGTTGTTGTCATTATTTGAAGCAGCCTCAGGATATGAATGGGTTCCCCTCAGCACCTAAAGTGGGCACGTGATTGGTCATTGGTTGTGAGAGACTTTTCCTTGTGTGGCTTTTCTAAGAGCAGAGGAAAAGGTTTTGTGTCTTGAGCCAAGGTGGCATGTTAGGTGGAAGCAGCAGTCACAGAGCTGCTGACTGCACCATCCTCGTGTCCATGGAGAGTCTGGTGAAGGTGCTTTCCTCTCCGGCCAGGTGTGGTTTTACTAGAACCTCTGAAGTTTGAGTTCAGAGCTAGTACTCCCAGAAGACTCTGTTACTCTTTTTACATGATTTTTAGTCAAATTACTAAAAACCTGCCTAGGCAAGTGGTAATGGATCAGAACACAAGGCAACAGGAGCTCACCTGTCTCTTATGACAGATGCAGGCTCCATCCAAAAGTCTCAAGGCCGTGCCAGCAGGTGGTCTCGGGGCCAACCTGTCCAGGTCCATCCGTGTGCGGGTACCTGGGGCTCACCCTCACTCTTGCCCTTCTCTCCCTTCTCTCAGGGCTGTGTCCGCTGCTGCCTGTGACTGCAGAGGCCTCAGGGTGCTAGCCCCTTGTCCAGTCCTCATGTGGACCCAGGACCTGGAAGGACCCCTGCAGGGCCGGGGGAGGGGAATGTTTGTGAATCATTGCAGTGCAATTTTACCATCCTGGGGAAACAGCACAAATGTTTTAAAAAGAAAACTTCACTAGTCACCGTCAGAAGGTGCTGGGACACCCTGACTTTGATCCTATGACTAAAGACAATCCATGCTCTCCCCTTTCTTGGGTAAGCTATGCCTCTGGGTTGCCGTGAGGGCAGGCCCCTTTTAACAGAAGTATCCCAACTTACAAGCAAAGGGTGATGAGAGATAACACGTTGCCATTTGACTGCACTAGTGAATTAGTATGTTTATGTCGTGATCATTAAGAAGGGATTTGGGTCAGGCTCACACCTGTAATCCTAGCACTTTGGGAGGCTGAGGTGGGAGGATTACTTGAACCCAGGAGTTCGAGTCTAGCCTGGGCAACATAGCAAGACCTTGTCTCTCTCTTGGTTTTTTGTTTGTTTGTTTGTTTGTTTGTTTTTGTTTTGAGTCAGGAGTCTCATTCTGTCACTCAGGCTGGAGTGCAGTGGCATGATCACTCAGAGCAGACTCTACTTCCTGGGCTCAGATGATCCCTCCACCTCAGCATCCCAGTTAGCTGGGACTACAGGGCTATGCCACCACACCCAGCTAATTTTAAATTTTTTGTAGAGACAAGGTCTTGCTATGTTGCCCAGGCAGGTCTTGAATTCCTGGGATCAAGCAATCCACCCACCTTGGCCTTCTAAAGTGCTGGGATTATAGGTGTGAGCCACTGCACCCAGCCAAGACCTTGTCTCTTAAAAAAAATTAAAAAAAGTTAGCCAGGCATGGTGGTGTGCGCCTGTAGTCCCAGCTACTCAGTAGACTAAAGCAGGAGGATTGCCTGAGTCAAGGAGGTCAAGGCCATGATGAGCCATGATCATGCCACTGCACTGCAACCTGGATGACAGAGTAAGAGCTTGCCTCTAAAAAAATTTTTTTTAAAAGAAGAAGGGAAACAGCTGGCCTCACATGTGGACGCATGCCACGCAACCCCCAAAGTAATCTCATCAGAAAAGTTAGACACAAATGTAGATCTGAGTACTAGTTTACAGAAAATCCAGAGATCGAGTGTGCAGTCAACAAACTAGAGATTGGGAAGGTGCAGGACAAAGAGGCTGAATTCTTCAAGTAAGTGTGAGGTGGGGAATGGGAGTGTTAAAGGCGACCTGCCAGAAGCAGCCAGCAGCATCCTTAGGGGATCTCAGTGTAAACAAACCTTAAAAATGAGACAGTGAGGGAAATGTCAGTCCTGCCTAGATCTTTGGTGATACTGAAGAGTGTGTGATTTGCTGGGAGGATGGTAGTGTGGTCGTGCTGTGGGAAAGAGTCCTTAGCTCTTAGAGGCACATGCTGGCGGATTTCAGGATGAAAAGTGAAATGATGCACTGTCTGAGATCTTCAGGGCGATTCCCGAAGAGGTTTGGATGAAATAAAATTAGCTATGACCCGATAACTGTTAATACTGAGAAGAAGGCCATGTGGGGCTTTATTGTGTGTGTGTGTGTAATTATTATTAATACTTTTAGAGACAGGGTCTCACTCCATCACTAAGGTTGGGGTGCAGTGGCGCAGTCATAGTTTACTGCACAGCCATGACCTCCTGGGCTCAACCAGTACGCCCATATGAGCCACCACATCCTGCTAGTATAGTTTTATCTCTGTTTAAATATTGGAAAGTTTCCACAATACAAACTTTGAAGATAAGAACAAAACATTCAGAATGGCTCCTTTTTGCTTCCCAAGAATGACTCAGGTGTTCCAGGGTTTGTGAGAGGTGTGTTGGGTTCATGTTAGAAACCACCTCGCATGTATCTGTACAAACAACGTCTTCAACTCAAAGACCACAGTCAGATGCAGCTAATTCTTACTCTCATTGGAGTAAGCACATGGGAATGTTTGCACTAAGCAGCCTGGGCTCGTCTGATTGATCTGCAAGTGCCTGCTTGGTGTCTCTTACCAGAGCTGGTCACCAGCTGCCACCAGCCGCTCCTGCTGCCATCACTTTCATCCATCAGGGCATCATTTAATGACAAGACCGCAGCCTTGGCTGCTGCCAGGCGATTTGCAAGTTCAGCAAGTCACTTTGCTCCACCATCCGTAGTGGCAGGAGATGCGTTTGCCTTGCTGGTGGGAGTTTTATTTCTCTTTCCCAGCTCAATACAGAAGTACTCTGTCTTGCACAAGGGCTTGATTGACAGCATGAGGGGAGACATGTGGGCTGATTTCTCATGTGACTGCAGCTCGGGTAGGATTCGCTCAGTTCGGGGGCTCAGGGGTCTAGCACCCGTTACACTAAAGGTCTTACTCCTGCTTTGCAGACTGGGCCAGCGCCATCCGCATCGCTGCTCTGGACTGTGCAGAGGAGAAGAATCAAGCAGTGTGCCGTGCCTATGACATCCACTTCTACCCCACCTTCAGGGTAAGCTTGTGCCCCGAGTCTGGTCCTGGCCCTGCCTCGGTTCACCCAGGGCTTCCTTGAAGTAGCAACTCCCCACATCTGTAGTTGCTGCAGTTTTAGCATCTCCACTTGCTTCTCGAAGCTTAGCAGGAATAGTAGGAATTGTGCACCATGGGGCCCCTCCTCTGCTCCACCTGTCGAGCTGGAGAAGTCTGCTGGAACTGTCTGCACATGGCCCACTCACACAGAGGCAGTTTGTGAACAACCAGGGTGTGAGGACAGTAGGCACACATGAGGGTTGGCACCCTGGCCTGAGGTCTGTTGCCCATTGCTGTCTCCATGCATGTGATCTGTGTAACTTGTGTCTGTGTCTCCCCTCAGGGGACCACATGCAACATCAGGGTGTCATGGTTGGATACGTACTGGATGCCCGGCTGTGCCCTCCTGAGCTATAGACAAGCCCCGCAGACAAGCCCATACCTGTGTCTTCCACTAGGGGGCAGAGGTGAACAACCCTATTGGGGACCCAGTACGTTGTGTGTGTGTGCTCAAGTGTGTGCAGCACTGCCTGCAAATGAGCCACGTGATAACATCGCTGTCTCCAGAACCCTGAGGCACCTCTGGAGACTGTTTCCCAGGATCCTTTGTACCCTGTCCCTCAGTCCTGCCGTCTGTGCCTTGTGTAGTGTGCTGTCTCGGTGGCTTCCCTTCTCATGGTTATTGGGCTGGTTGTTATGACTGAGGTGCCAGCACCTGTGGACCTGCCACCCAGCAGGCACTACGCTGGCAGCATGGTGCCCGCTGGCCGAGGGTCTTCTCCCCTGGTCCTGTCTCCACACTGTCGTTTACCTGCCCTAGCATTTGGTCACAGCCCAATGAAGCCCTGTCCTTGGTTTTTACTTCACATGCAGGGGCTATGTGTCAACTTCGGGGGCCTCCTCTCTCTCTTACTATCTATGACATTGCCCAGAGTTCCCCCATGATGCGGGTGCTGCAGAGCCTCACCTCTCAGTGTCGGGAATGGGGAGGGTTCCTCTGGGTTGGCCTAGGAGGGAGGCGCTGGGCTGTAGGAGCAGGCCTGGGCCTGATGGACCCGTAGGACAGCCCGCCCCCACTGCCGGGCAGGGCAGGGCAGCATCGGGTGGTTTTGTGCTTGCCCACACTGGTTTTGTTTGCATTTTCCTGGTGACTGGTGGTACGAGCACACCCGTGTTTATTGGGTATCCTCATCTGTGACGTGTCCATGCTGTTGCCTGTCCATTTCCTTGTGGGTCATTTGTGCTTTTCTTACTCATTTATAGAAGCCCTTTGTACATTCCCAATGCTAAACTTTTTTCGATTATCAGTATTGGGAATATCTTCATGCAGTCTGTAACTCATCTTTTCACTGTCTTTAGTGTGCCATTTAATGAAGAAAGTTATTTATTTTATTTAATTTATTTAGAGTCAAGGTTTCACTCCATTGCCCAGGCTGGAGTACAGTGGCGGGATCATGGCTCATCACAGTCTCAAACTGGGCTCAGGCAGTCCTTCTTCCTCAGCCTCTGGAGTAGCTGGAAGTACAGGCATGCATCACCATGCCTAGCTAATTTTTTGATTTTTTAAATTTTTGTAGAGACTTTGTTGCCCAGGTGTTGGTCTTGAACTCCTGGGCTTAAGAGATCCTCCCACTTTGGCCTCCCAAAGTATTAGGTTTACAGGTGTGACCCACTACACCTGGCCCAAAATTGAATCCTTTTCATTTGCTCAAAGATAGCTTCTGTCATCCTCCCTACAAATCTTTCATGTTGTGATAGCTAACCATTAGGCTGCATATGTAATACCATGAGTCAGAGAAAGTGTCTTGATGATTCCAACCCAGTTGTGCTATCTTTTTTTCTAGCCCTGTTGGGTTAGAATATGCAAATAACAGAATTCTGATTGGTACTAACCTTAGTCCACTCATCAGACTGCCAGAAAACACAAGTATCTACAGAGATACCAGTGTTAGAAGCGTGTGGTTTGTCATCAATTTATGTAAACTTTCCAAAGGAAATTGCCTAAAGATCTCTTTAAGATGGTGGTCATTTTTATTGCTTAAATATTGAAACTATACACAGACGCCCACGCAGAGCTGTTTCTTATTTGTTCTGTGTTTTTCCTCTTAGTATTTTAAAGCATTTACAAAGGAGTTTACAACTGGAGAAAATTTTAAAGGTAAGGACATAAGCATTATGTTTTAATCTCTTAGATTCACCTCACAGACTTGATAAAAGTGGTTTCAGGAACCTAGAAAGCTTGCTGGAGGGGCACATACCCCCACGTCAGCATATCCATGCCGACCTGCCTGCCTGTCTTTTCATAAAGAGTCCAAACAGTCATAGCATCAACTCGTGTTTTTTATTTTGTGTTTTGCTTTCTTGGCAAATGTGGTAGTAAGTCTTTTTTAAAGGAATTTTTTGATTATGTATTATTATTTTTTTAGAAGAGACAAAGTCTCACCATGTTGCCCAGGCTTATCTCAAGCTCCTGGGCTCAAGCAATCCTCCTGCTAGGCCTCCCAAAGTGCTGGGATACAGGCATGAGCCACCGTGCCCAACCTTAAAAGAAAACTTTTAATTGTAAGAATATTTGAAGAAGTGCACAGATCACATGTGCACTGCAGGGAATCTTTATGAATGATCCCAGGCAAGCACCACCCAGACCAAGGCCTAGAGTGTGAGCAGATCCCATGGAGTGACCCCACCAGCAGTGGTTCTGCCTGTGTCTGACCCAGTGTAGATGAGCCACTGAGTGGCCCCCCATGTCTGAGGTCCATCACTGTTGCTGTGTGTTCCTGTGCCCCATTCTGCTCACTTTGTAGCTGTGTGGTTTTCCTGGTCTTCAGTCATGTGAGCGCATGCTGTCTATACAACGGCCTGTCCTGGGCATTGGGCATGCCAGCAGGGGTCACCACAGTGGCACTGCTGGGCTCTGTCTCTGGGTCCTGGGAGGTAGGCTGCTGGTCCCTGGGTGCCTGTCTGGGCCATGTGGGCAGATGCCCACAGACACAGCTGTGACTGAGACATGCTTCTGGCAGGACCCGACAGAGAACTGCGGACAGTCAGGCAGACGATGATTGACTTCCTGCAGAACCACACAGAAGGAAACAGGCCCCCAGCATGCCCGCCTCTGGAGCCTATTCCGTAAGTAGCACTGTGAACAAGGTGACTGTTAGGGCTTGACTCTCATTCTGTGAAATGCAGGTTGCATTAAGTGACATGGGCGCTGGTGTGTGCTGGCCAGCTCGCTGCTACTGAAAGCACTAAAAATCTCTTTTTTCTCTCACAAGGTCCCAGAACGTTCTTTCTCTCATTGACAACCATGGTGGTCGTTATGTGGCTGTTCTGATCGAAAGCAACAGCTCCTACCTTGGACGAGAGGTACTGGGCTACATGGGTGGATTGTGCCTTGTGGTGCCATCATGGATGGCATCTGTGCCTGGGCTTGTGGGTGGTAATACCTACTCAGCAACACTTGCTGCAGGCGTGGGTCAGTTCTCATTAGTTGTTCGAATCGTCTTATACAACCAAGTCACTGGTTTACAGAAGAGAATGTTCTGGTGAACAAAGCCAGCCATGGTTGGGGTTCAGAGCGTGGCCCAGCCCGGGGTTTGGAACCAAGAGGTAGCTTTGCAGAAGAGCTGTTTGATGACATGCCAAGTTTGCCCTAAGGCCCTTCTTCATTTGTATGCACTGTCACCAAGACTTTCTCTTTGCTGTATTCTGAACTCTCGACATTTTTGCCAAATCCAAGATTCTGTAAAGCGTTTCTGTTGTGACACATTGTACTTCCTTCCACATGTACAATTCTGAATCCCCCACCTCGGGATAAGTCCACATAAGATCCAGGGGTGAGTGACAAACTCTGCTGGAGCCGATGGTCCTGGAGACGAGTGGGAAGGGTCTCCTTGCATACTCAGCACTGGCCATGCTGCTCCTGTCTCTGCACCTTGGTAGCAACTGTGTCTCCTGTTTTCCATCATCTGGGGCAGCTCAAGGGTTAAGGGAGGAAACAGCTTTGTCCTGTAGGGCTGGTGGAGACACACTTGGGTGGAGGCTGCAGTCATGTGCTATAGCGCCTTACTTGCTCCTGCTGCCCTCCTGGCACCTCCTCGCATGCCCCCAGGTGTCATGGAGCCATCAGGCCACACATCTGTGGTGGGCCAGGGTTCCCTGTGGAGGGGCCAAGGGGCCATCAGCAGTGTGTCATTCCCCAGATGCCTTTCCCCATTCCCGAGGCCTCCTCTGGTGCGTGCTGCCTCAGGCAGGGCCCCCACAAGCTACCCCCTGTGCACACACGTGCACACACAGATCTGAGGTGGGGCTCCTCCCGAGAAGCATGAATGTCTGGGTGCTGGGCACCCCCCACCCTGCCTGGCGCATTGGTGCATTCAGGGCAGCTGGCTCTGCCTGCCAGGAGGAGTGCTCTCAGCATAGGCAGGTTGGTGGGCTGGCCTGGATGAGGGCTGGGGCTGGCCAAGTGTGGTGACGAGTGCTCAGTAGATACCCCTGATCCAAAGAGGTGCAGGTCACTTGGTGCACCCAGTCTCTTTTTTAGCCAGGGTCCCCGATCCAGCATGGCTGGTTTTGTGGGTCTGTAGAGAAGCAGAGAGAAAGGCTCTGAGCTCGCCTGCAGTGACAGCATGCACTCTGGCTCTGTGGCCTGCTGCACTGCTCCATGGGACTGTTGGCCTTCCACACGCAGAGACACTGCCTAACCCACACCAAGCTGTCAGGAGAGCACAGAGCCAGTGGCCACTGAGTGTGTAGGGACGCCGTCACTGCCATGAGCTCTGGAGGCACGCCGGTTCAAGACTGAAGCACAAGTTCTCTGATAGATGTTCTCTTTGGTCTGTAAATTACCAGATGAAGTAGTCACTTCTGCCTGTGGCGTGTGTGGCCTTCAGTGGCCTCAAAGTGCAAAAAAGCTGAAAGTGTACATAGAGGTCTTGCTGTGGAATGGACCGTGTTGACTTACTCCAAATGTCAGTGTTTCTGGCATCCGCCACATAGTATTTCTGTGCTTTTGTCAGTGTGGACAAGAACAGCAGTTCACTTAAGCCTCACTCTTCTCGGTGATTGAATGTCCTTTTGTGTGAAGGGTCACCTATGCAGTCAGGTGTCTACACATCATTCTGTTTCCTGAGAAGACTGCCACCCTTGGTGAGGTGAGTTATGTCCTCACTCCCAGGTGATCTTGGACTTGATTCCATATGAGAACATCGAGGTGACCCGGGCCCTGAATGGAGACAAAGCACTTCTGGAAAAGCTGGGCGTTTCTTCAGTTCCTTCATGTTACTTGATTCACCCAAATGGGTCGCATGGACTAGTTAAGATGTGAGTGCTGGTCTGGGACTGGGTAGAGTTATGGGACAGGGGCTTCAAGTCCATGGACCAGTCCAGTGGGGAATCATGGGAGCCGTGGTCCTCTCAGCCCCCTCCCTGGTAGATTTCAGCTTTGGCTCCAGCCATGGGTATTAGCGTTCTGAACAAATCCTGGATCCAACAGATGTCCACCAAGCCCTACTCTGTGCCAGGCTCTGGGCATAAGATTGGCCTGTGGGTGGGGGATGAGCATGTGCTTCCCCCACTCCCCAGAATGGCGTGGGGGGATGGGAGGTGAATACGTGTTCCCCCCCAGGATGAGGTAGGAGGATGGGAGATGAGCATGGCTCCCCCGAGGATGGGAGGTGGGGGGTGGGAGTTAAGCACGTGCCTCCCAACAGAATGAGGTAGGGGAAATGGGAGGTGAGCACGTACTCCTCCACACCCCCTGAAGAATGAGGTGGGGGGATAGTAGGTAAGCACATGCCCCCCACTGCAGAATGAGGTGGAGAGATGGGAGGCAAGCATGTGCCCCCAACAGTAGAATGAGGTGGGGGGATGGGAGGCGAGCACATGCCCCTACCCCTGCAGAATGAGAGGTTGGGGTGGCTCCAGGCCCTGCCCTACTTTCTGCGCGCCTCTCTGAGACCAGCAGAAACCCCATGTGCCCTTTGCCTGAGTGCCTATGCCCCTGAGAGATGCCCAGCTAGAAAGGAACTGGCTTGAGTAATACAGTTGGGAAGGGCGACGTAGATGAGAAAGTGAAATACTGTCCTGAGGCTGGAGGCCCCTGGCCTCACTAGTGGAGGAGGCAATGTGAGGCTGTGTCACCCTGGGACCCACCAGTCCTAGCCCAGAGGCCCTGTCAGTGAGCTGGCACGTGCTGATTTGGCCACCTGGCAGCTCTTGGTCAACTCCCATTCTAGGCCTTCTGAGTGCAGGGACATAGCATGAGAAGATGGGATAGGCTTTCTGCCTCTCGGGCTTCTACCTAGCACCTTCCAAGGGTGACTGTGGCAGTGAGAGTGCCTCACCCAGAGGCCCAGTGCACCACAGTCCCTAGGCATACTTCTATTATCTCGAAAAACAGAGGAAGCCTGTTCCAGGTCTGAAGCACCATGTGACCCTGACAGCTATCCTGAACCACTGCCAAATGTGCCCTTAGTGCTAAAAGGATCATATACAACTTCTTTTTTAGTTTTTAATTTTTTTTAAAAGACAGAGTCTTGGTCTCTCGCCAGGCTGGAGTACAGTGGTGCAGTCATAGCTCACTACAGCCTCGACTTCCTAGGCTCAAGTGATCCTCCCACTTCAGCTTCCCAAGTATCTGGAATTAAAGGCATACATCACCAGACCGGCTAATTTTTTGTTTTTTTTTGTAGAGACAGGGCCTCACTGTATTGCCCAGGCTGGTCTCGAACTCCTGGCTTCAAGCAATCCTCTTGCCTCAGCCTCCCAAAGTGCTGGGATTACAGGAGGGAGCCACTGGGTCAGCCAATGTACAACTTCTTAACATAAAATAATTTTAATATTTTTACAGCTATTCTCATATTTTTCAAGTAATACTGCCTCATTCTTTGGAAATGACAACAAGCTCTGAGCTACAGCAGAGGGGCTCAGTGGTGGCACTGATCGCATCTTCCACCCTGTCCCTGCAGGGCCAGTATGGCAGAAAGCTCAGGGAGTGACGTCAGGGAGGGGCCAGGCACCCTCAGCCCCGACTTCCAGATGCCCACTCAGGGCTGGCAGATTGTGGGCCCGTCGGCGAAGGCTCTTAGGAGGTTGGGAGTCACAGTGGGGGTAAAGCTGGTCTTGGCAGATGCTCACACAGCTTACGGGACGTCTTAAGACCCAGCAGGCCCAGATGAGTTGCGTGCTTATTACAGCTGCAGCCCTGGCTGATCTGTGGGCTTGGTGTCATTCTCAGGTGGAAGATCACTATGGCTGCTCCCAGGCACCAACAAAAGCCCCAATGAATGAATGAATGGAGGGCAGAGCTTTCCTAAATGGGGGCTTTCTTGACTTCCTGACATGGGCGACTCCTTACCTTTGCCCTCTCCTTCCTCAGTGCAAAGCCCTTCCGAGCATTTTTCTCCTCTTACTTGAAGTCTTTGCCAGACGTGAGGAAAAAATCACTCTCCTTGCCTGAAAAGCCAAACACAGAAGAAAAAGAGGAAATTGTGACTTGGAGAGAATTTGACAAGCAAGTATCCTCCTAACTGCAACTCCCTGGGGACAGGCCATGTAGCCACAGAGGGCTGCACATGGCAGGCGTGGGTTTACTCAGAAACCTTCACTGAGTCCCTGGCCACATGGGACACCCTGGAGCTGTGGGGGGACCCACTTCCCTGGTTCTTGTGGGCAGGAATGAGAACAGGGTGACTCCATGTAAGGAAAGATGGCATTGGACTGACCCATGGTGTCTCCCCAGGTCCAGGCTGTACACAGCAGACCTGGAGTCGGGGCTGCACTGCCTCCTGCGGGTGGAACTGGCCGCCCACAAGTCCCTGGCTGGTGCGGAGCTGAAGACGCTTAAGGACTTTGTCACTGTCCTCGCCAAGGTTCGGGTTCCTGGTCGGTTCTGCACAGAGTGGGCACTGGGGTGCGTTTGGCTCTGACTGGACGTCGCTGACTCAGTGGACACTCTCCGCCTTGCCTTCAGCAGCTCAGCCTGTGCCGTGACTCACCTGACAGTAGTCCCCAGGCCCTGCATGTCCAAAGCTATTCTCAGGGCTGGGCAGGGTGGCCTGGGCTCCAGCCTCAAGGCTGTGGACATAGAGGGGGCGGGGACACAGGTGGGGGTTGAGATGTGAGCTGAGCCCTGCAGGAAAGGCCAGCTCAGGATGCAGGGAGAGGGGACAGCGGGAGCCTGTGGCGGTCCCCGGGCGGGGGCAGTGCTGGAGAACTAGATGGCTCTTGCCCCCGTGGGCAGTGGGCAGGGACGTGCAGACCAGCTGCAGGGTGCACCTGCTCTGCCAGCCAGGCTCAGGGAGGGCCTGGGGCTTCACCCTCGGGGCCATTGTTGGCACGGACATGGTGTCTGAAACCACTGATGGGGTCACGGGGCAGGCGGAGACTTGGCCCAACGGAGCTCAAGTCCTGCCATTTCAGGGTTGGGCTGAAGAGGATGGGCCAGGAGGTGGCTGGAGGCTCTGTCTGGGCTGGGCTGTCGCCTCCTGCTCTCTGACCTCTGGGACAGCCCTACCCCACAGGCCTACCCCACCCCTGCTCCTGGTCACAGGGGGAAGTATTTGTCTGGTGGTAGTTGTGTATCACATCATGACCTCAGACCTTGTTACCATCTAAGAGATAAGGAGGCTGAAGCTTAAACGATTTCTCTTGCCAGAATTGAAGTATCCAAAAGGATCGTTTATATCTGATACTCAGGTGGTCAGAGTTTGCTTACATAGTATGGTTTTTGAAAAATCAAGGAAACAGAATTTATGTGTAAAGGAATAGTGATGTTTTAGATGAATGCATGAGTGCTGTTCAGACAGGTTCTCACCCTACTATGCCATCAGAGTTCAGAAATCTCTAGCTGGCCTCATTTCTTTAAGGAAGTGTCCTGCTAATCTGTCTATCATATTAGCACTGGCAGCCAGGCTGTGTGTGGTAGCTGCCAGTCAGCTGACTCACTGGCTGCACAGCTGTCAGCAGTGGGACCTATTCCCTGCCTGGCTGTGCTTTCTCTCTTCCTGGCCATCGCTGCCTCTTCTCCCTCGTTTCAGTTAGACAGAGGGCCAAGGTGTGCACACCTGTTGTGGACAGCTCCTTAAGACAAGTGATGATATGTTATTCCTAGCAAGTTTTCTAGAATGCACTTAAATGCCTAAAAATAAATGTAATGCTGGTAAATTGCTAATGGTACTTTGAAACCTGTGTAGAAAGACAGTGTATTTTACTGGGTTGAAATTGTGATATTTCTGGTCTAGCCATGTCATTAGTAAACTTTTTGCTTGGGTTTTCAAGAATTCTCTGGCAGCCTCTATTTTGCATATTTGATAAGGCACTTTAATCAAGATTCCTTATAAAGGGAAGACGGGACCACCAGGGTCATCTTAGTGAGATGCTCCTGTGGGCTGTCGTGGTGTCAGCTGCACACAGTAGTGCCGGTGTCCACAGGCGGTCAGATACAGGCTGAAGCACTTCTGTGTGGCCACACAGTCACACAGTCAGCAGAGGCAGAGGGAGGCTAGGGAGGCAGGTCGGGCAGGTCAGCGGACCTATCGAGAGTAGGGAGGGTAAATTCGTAGGCCAGTGAGCCTCACTGATGTGGCAGTGAGCCATACACTGACTACTCTGTCACCTGTGGGGTGGGAAGGGGGCAGGAGGCACAGGTGGGTAAGTGGCAGGACTGGCTGGAAGTCAGGCCACACGGGCTATCTTGGGGAGAGATGCTAGCCAATGCCTGCCCTGGTACCCCACATTGCCTCCTCCTATAGGGGAAGCCCTGGTTCTTGGAAAGGCTCCCTTTCTGGTCTAAGCCCCTCAATTGTCTGAATCCATCTTCCCGGAGACACTGTGGCAGCCTGGTCGGCAGCAGTGGGATGCATCGGGGCAATGTGTGACTTGGCTCCATGACACCCTGGGACCTGCCTGGCTGCAGCCATCTCCAGTCTCTCAGGGTGGTCCTTCCTTGCACAGTTGTTCCCTGGCCGGCCGCCAGTCAGGAAGCTGTTGGAGATGCTGCAGGAGTGGCTGGCCAGCCTCCCCCTGGACAGGATCCCCTACAATGCCGTGCTCGACCTGGTCAACAACAAGATGCGGGTGAGCCCCAACTGCAGTGTGTGCCTGCCTCTCTCCCTACCCAGTGCGTTTCCCTGCCTGCCTAGGCTCAGGCCCAGGCTCTGCAGTGAGAAGAAGGGACAGTATGCCTGTGTGCAGATGGCTGCCTTGGCCATGATGCTGCTGTCACCTCCTGTGCACAGCGCAGTTCCCTTTTATCCCTTGCTGGAGCCCCATAATTCCTACAGCTCCTTTTCCATAACTTTGCATCCATGCCCTCCCCCATCTACAGCGGCAGGTTGTGCCGAGACTTCAGTTTAAGAAAGTTAAAGAAAAAAGAGTGAAAAGGAAAAAAAGCCAGTTCAGAAGTGTGCAGTGGCAGCTTGTCCTTCTGAGAACACAGGTGGTTTCCCGGGCTTTCTGTTTTTAATTTTAGCAACCCACCTAAATTTTACGCCTAAAAGCTGCGTGCTTGGGGAGTGGCAGCCTGTCACAGGTGCTGGATGGTGCCAGTCTCCCCTCAGGTCTGACACCGTCTAAGTCTCAGGGTTCCCACCTGCCCTTCCTGCACAGTCCAGATTAGCAGCCTCCCTGCAGCCCTGGTTACATGGTGTTCTGGTTCTGTTTGATGGAATGTTCCGGGGGCTTAGCTGCCTTCCCAGCTGTAGGTCCCAGGGATCCTAGTAAGGGCCATTGGGTGTGCTATTTGTCAGCTTGTCATTTGCTGGTTGCCCTGGAAGTGAGCGGTGCTGGTCTCTTGCTTTAGTCTCTCTTCTCCCTTCATGCCCAGCTTGAGGTCATGGCCACGTTTTTTAGCACATGACCATGACATGTGATGTCACCCCCATGAGAGCGTTGTGTGCTCAGAGCCCTTACAGAGGGAAGGGTTGACAGAGCACACAACCGGACTGAGTGGAGTCCATCCTGGAGGCCTGGCCAGCGGCACCTGCTCCAGTGGGACTCCCACCTGTGCTTGCTCAGTTGTGGGCATTTTGCCCTTGAGCTGTTAAACAGCACAAGGTCATCCCCCTGGCTTCTTAAAGTGAGCCTAGTGTGCTCTTTGTGACTGAGAATTATTTATTTGACTGTTGAACTTTCTTTTTTATTGTTGTCTTTTCTCTTAATGCTTTCATTATAACGAATTCTAGTTTAAAAGCAAAGGGGATTGTCTTTTATGCTTAATATTGCTAGCTCGTCGATATAGAAATAGCTCTTCCTTTCTCCCCAGAAACAGGAAAAGAACAGACATGTTTCCATATGCTGAGAATTCCTTTAGTAAAGAAGAGACTTTTTTTCTCTCAAGTATGTTTGGATTGAATTTAAATTGACAGGTGATGGGTACACAGATCTTATGCATATGTTGATGGAGTTTTGATAAGCATACACCCCATGGAACCCCCACTCCAACCAAGATGGAGAATGGCTGTCAGCTGTTGCTTATTTTAACGTTTGTCTCCTATTCTTTGTGTGTTTTTTTTCCCCCAGATTGCTGGAATATTCCTCACTAATCAAATAAAGTGGGTTGGGTGTCAAGGAAGCCGGTCTGAGTTGAGGGGTTACCCATGTTCTCTCTGGAAATTATTCCACACTCTGACTGTTCAAGCCTCAACCCATCCCAACGCACTGATTGGAACAGGTAAACTGTCCTGCACAGGCCAGGGAATAGCTGGTTTGCCCAACACAGTACCCGAGCTGGTGCGTTCCAAGTATGTGAGAGGCACCTGCAGAAGTGTTGCTGTATGTGAGGCAGCTTGTTGCTGGGTGCCCTGCAGAGCAGGAGAGGAGCATCTCCCAGAACTCACACCTGTGGACAGCTTGCGCAGGCCGCAGGCTGCAGGAGCTTGAGGTGCCACTTCCCAGAACTTACAAGGAAGTATGTGGCCAGCCTGTAGGAAGTAAATAATAGAGAAGAAAGAGAAGATGCCGGTTAGGAATTTCCCTGCAGTGTAGACTCCCCTATGTTGCTTAATAGAATGCAAGAATATGTGAAACCTATTTGGAAAGATATGTTAGTTATCAGTTGTTGCAGAACAAATTGCCCCCAAACTTAGCAGCCTAAAACAACCCATGTTATTATCTCAGTTTCTGTGGGTCAGGTGTGGCTTCATCTGGGTCTTCTGCTTCAGGACTGATGAGGCTGTGACCAGAACGTCAGCCAGGAGGAGCATACCTGTAATCTTAGCAACTCAAGAGGCTGAGGCAGGAGGATCACTTGGGCCCAGGAGGTCGAGGCTGCAGTGAGCTATGATCGTACCACTGTACTCAGGCCTGGGCAACAGAGTGAACTCCATCTCTTAAAACAAGGGAAAAGTGTCAGCCAGGCCTATGTCTCATCTGAGGCTCCACTAAGGAAGATCTGCTTCCCAGCTCCCTCATGGTCTGTTGCAGGATTCGGTCCTTGCTGGCTACAGCCTAAGGCCACTCTCAGTGCCTGTCCCGGAAAGCTCACATCCTGGCACTGGCTCCAGAACACACCAGCAAGAGGGCACTCATCTGGAATGATGTTCTTGCCTCCCTGCCAGATTCTGCTCACTAGCAGTTGATCATCAGGCCCACCCCCTGGCAGGGGAGGGCAGGAGATTGGGGGTGAATGTGGGCAGCAGGAACTGTGGGAATTGCAGAGCCTGCAGCCACAGAGGCTAAAACCACAAGACTTCAAGGTCAGATTTAATAACTTTCAATTATTAGGAAATAGCTAAATCAAAATTATATTTTCTTTTTTTGGTAATATCTGAAACTAAACCTCTCTGTCTTACACGAGATGGAATTCAAAAGAGATAATTATGTATCAAGTGCTGTAAGCAAGGGGAATGAAAGTTATATTTTGTATCTTTCACAAGATACTATGTGTTGGATTTTTTATCTCCTCATGCCTTGTATGTGTCCATTCCGGTTTAAGCAATCATTGAGGTTCATGAATGTTTATGTTAATTCAAAAGTGGAGTCTTTTGACTCATACAATTCAATATTCTTTTCAGTAGAATTGCAGAATATTTTTACAGTTATTTTTTTGCCACATAAAAAACTAATCCAAGATGCTGTGGCTTAAAACCACCACCACTGTCTTTTTGTATTTGCTCACAGTCCTGTGGGTCAGCAGCTGGGTTGGGCTCAGTGGGGCGGTACTTTGTCAGTGCCACTTGGGCTGGCTGATATGGCTGTGGTCTTCTGGTGGCAGCTGGTCAGTCCGGGAGCTTTGAATGCCTTGAACTCCCACAGGCCAGACCCAGTGTCCTCACTGGCTAGTACCAGGTTCAGGTGGGACCCCCAAGGCCTTGGCATGGAGTCATAGAGCATCATTCTCACCTCATCCTGTTGGCTCAGCCCAGATTCATGGCGGGAGAAACAGATTCTGCCTGTGAATGGGAGAAGCGGCAGAGTCCCCTTGTGGAAGGAATATATTCAGGGATGGGGGCTCCATCTTGGCTGTCTTGGAAAGTCTCTGCTGCCCTGACTTTCCTCAAGGTGATGTTGGGTTGCTGCTTCTCAGGGGGTTGGTAAGGAGGACTTTTAGCCTCAAATTCTTTTCATACAGAAAAAGGAGTAGTATATTTTGGGGGAGAAACTTCGGGAGCTCTCCAAGCAGAAGATGAAATGAGAGCATCAGCACTGTTAAATTTATTGCAAGCAGGCTATTTAAGCCCCTTTCGAAACCTGAGCCTGTGCCGTGGGAACTCATGTTTATATGGAGAGAGTGCTGTGAGGCGGAAGCTCACACAGGCCCTGCAGTCCCCTCCATCTGCATCTGATACACGCACACAGGTGGCACGAGGGACAGCCCTTGGATGGCTGTGCAATGATGGCCAGAGAAGGAAATCGAGCCAGGATGTTCGACGTAAAGATGACAGGACTGATCCTCGTGTGTGAAACTGTAGAAGCAGCAGAAGGTCAAGCCCAGAGCTAGAAAGAGCCTAGCGTTACGCTCATCAGCATAAGTGGGTGCAATCTCCGAGGAGAACGTCTCCTGCCACGAGAATTGGGTCAGACGAGACCGTGGGATTAAGTCTTGGAGGTTTTTCTTCTCCTTATTGTGTGTTTAAACCCTGTCTACTAAAACGCCTGCCGAGTCCACTAATCCTCCCCACAGGTAGAGGTTTACGGTCTTGTCCACTTTAGAGATTAGGGTGGCTCCGCGTGTGGCGTGGTGGGAAGGGGGGATTACGCAGTGATGTGAGGCAGATGTCTGGAGATCTAACGGGAGCAAAGGGTGGACAGACCGAAGCCAGGGTCAGTGCCTGCGGTCTACACTGGCGCTGCTTGTGGACGCACTCAGGTCCAAAGAGAAGCTGGCTCTGTTTTGCCTTCTCTAGGTGACATAAACAAGGACCATGGAGGTGACAGACCAGGATGCTCAGATCAGGGCTGCAGTGAGTGCGGGGCCTGGGCCTGACCCTGGGGGCCTGTGGAGATGTCACAGATGCTTTCTCAGGCGTGTCTTTTTTTTTGCAATTGTTTTGCTGCATTTCTTTTAATGCTGACATTTAATCTGTCTTAATCTCGTGGGTCTCTCATTTGTCCATTCAATCCCTGTATTAGTTGTCTGTGCCGTGACTGTGGGGCCCAGGCCCATGCAGGCTCCCTTGGTGTTCCTGAGTGCACTCTTCAGTGTTGCTGCTGCCCCTGCCATGGGGGGAGGGGAGACTACGCTTGCGAAACACATGTGTAACTCATTCACAGCATCTTCCCAGGCACACCTCATTCTGTCAGTGTCTGTTTTTACATGCAGGGGCATAAGCTCTGTGTGGCTTATGGGTGGTTATGGGTGGTGGAGAGTTTTCTCTTAAAACAATCACCATTTGGGATGGTATGTCCTTTTTTGTCTTTTTCTTTTCTTTTTTTTTGCGTCAGCCTGTGGTCAGCAGGGCAACGCATAGTCGGTAGACAGGCCAGGGTAGAGCATCTCTGCTGATTCCAGCACATTTGAAGTTCACAAACAGAAGTGATTGTACTTGCCTTACTTCCAGAAGCTCCTGGGCTGAGTGGGTTTGTCACCTAGGTGACTGAAGTGCGATGGCGCATTTATGGCTCACCATAACCTTGACCTCCTGGGCTCGAGCAATCTACCCATGTTGGCCTCCCAAAGTGCTGGGATTACAGGCTCACATCACCATACTTTTTTTTTTAATGTTTTGTAGAGACGAGGTCTCTCTATGTTACCTAGACTGGTCTCAAAGTCCTGGCCTCAAGTGATCCTCCCACTTTGGCCTCCCAAAGTGCAGGAATTACAAGTGTGAGCCACTGCTCCTGGCTTTTCCTTTTAGAAAGAGTAGACCCTTCCAGCCTGCTGCCTCAAGTTTCCTGCTGTGACCAAATTCCCACTTGGGCTTGTGTCCTGCAAGGACCCAGACATGACAATGACAGCATCACTGCCCTGACACCAGCCTCTGGTGTTGCCTGTAGGGCAGAGAAATCACACAACTGGCAGACCCTGTACTCCGAGGCTGAATCACTCTCTGGGCCACAAGGCCAAGAGCAGGACAGGTTGAGAGTTGTGAGGCATCCTGGAAGGGCTATGGAGCTGCGACATGGAGTCTTACAGTTCGTCCCCTTGATGCCAGTGCACACTCAAAGTGTTGTGGAGCTCGAGGCTGAGCACGTGTCTGCTGTGGTGTGAGCACATGTGCATGGTCGTTGTGTCTCGAGAGCCTGTGGGCGCCTTCTGGTTGCACTGGGTGTCTGGGCAAGTGCCGGCTCCCGCACTTGTCCTTGGCCCAGGCCTGTGGAGACACACGGGGCTGCCATGCTGTGTGTCAGGCTCACTGCCCGTTTCCCACATCCAGATTCTGTCCCAGGCTGTCTGGACAAGCCAGATGTTCGGCAATGCTCATGCCCATGGCATCAACAGTGTTTCTTCCCTCTGCAGGTTTCGAGGATGACCCCCAGGCCGTGCTGCAGACCCTGAGGCGGTACATTCGCACCTTCTTTGGGTGTAAGGAGTGTGGCGAGCACTTCGAGGAAATGGCTAAAGAATCCATGGATTCGGTGAAAACCCCAGACCAAGCAGTTCTCTGGCTTTGGAAGAAGCATAACGTAGTAAACAGTCGCCTGGCAGGTGAGACAAGCCACACCCTAGTGTCCCTGGCCCTTTAGAAGAAAGTGACCTTCAGCCTGGATGTCAGGTGAAGCCGGAGTAGGCATGTTCTGCCCAGCATGTTCTGGGGACAGCACAGACCGTGTGGCTGCCTGCGTGTGGCTGTCTCGTGCCGCCTACTGTAGTGGCATCATCTGGACTTTGGTGGCTGGGGGCTGCCAAGGGCCACGGCCCTCCCAGGCTGTGCTGTCCCTGGCTTTCCAGATTGATCTCTGGCTTTGGGGACTCTTGGCCACATGGATCTTTCTTCCCCTGAAGGCCCACTAAACTCACTAAACCCAACACTGGAACACTTGGAATAGAATTAAGTTTTGGTAAGGAATTTTAGTGTCACTAAAATCTGTTCTCAGACTAGAAACCAAACCTCTTAGCATGGTTCTGTTTAAAAAGAAAAAAAAAACCTAGCTGGTTGCGGTGGCCCACACCTGTAATCCCAGCACTTTGGGAGGTGCAGCGAGAGGACCAGCCTGGGCAACGTGGCGAGACCTCATCTCTACAGTCAATCAAAAAGTTAGCCGGGCATGGTGATGGTGGTGGTGGCTACTTGGAAGGCTGAGGCAGAAGGATCGCCTGAACCCAGCAGGTCACGGCTGCAGTGGCTGTGAGCTTGCCACTGCACTCCAGCTCGGGGAACAGAATGACTCCAACTCAAAAAAGAAAGAAAGACTAAATAGGGCACGTGTATTTTCTCAGAGTTAAGTAATTCAAACTATTTCTAAATGAATAGCAGATTAAAATTAGGCTTAAAAACAATTCCACTGAGAAATAAATCTTAATAGAGATGAATAGAAAATGCCACTAAACGATTGGCTTTTATTTAATCCACCGTATTATAAAAACATATTACAACTAAAGCACTAAAGAAAATTGGTTTTTCTTTGCACTTAGAGCTGCGTTTGCAGCTGGCGTCATGTGACACAGGCACCTCTGTGCTTGTGGGATTTGCCCCATCGCTGTCAGCTGTGATTGCGGTGCTTTTGCCATGGCCTTAAGGCAGGGATTTCTGCCCTACAGAATGCCTCTCGGGCCCCATGCGGCAACCCCCTGCCCTCCTCACAGGGCTTCCCTGGTTGCCCCTGAAGCCCTCGGCTCTGAGGCAGCAGGACCTGAACTCCCGCCAGGCCTGCCCGTCCAGAGCCCACCTGTGCTCCAGCCCACACGTGGCCCACATCTTGGGCTGCAGCCATAGTATACTGTGGCCCAGTGTACCTGTGTCACTCCTGGGAGTTTGGTGTGCCCCTGCCTAGTCCCACCTGCAACCTGGAAGGCCCCTTGGAGGTCTGGCCAGACCTCTGTCCAGTGTCAGCTCCTCGCTTCACACGTTATTTGAGACTCTTCCCACAGCCTACGATCAGCAGAGCAACACACGGTCATTAGATAGGCCAGGGTAGAGCATCTCTGCTGATGCCAGCACATTTGAAGTCCACAAACAGATGTGATTGTACTTGCCTTACTTCCAGAAGCTCCTGGGCGGGGTGGGCTTCGGCAGGAGACCCAAGGGCTCTGAGCACTGAGTGAAGCCGTGTGCCACAGCTGTACCACAGAGGACCTGAGCCGCACAGTCCCTGGGCTGTGGGTCTGTGACTGGTGAAGGGAACAGTAGCCCCCACGTGAGCCCCAGCACAGGGGCCTTCACGGCTGTGTCCGTCTGGAGGGCATGCCTTCGTGGATATCCCACGGTCTGGCGGGCACCTCCCACAGCAGGGCGCTGTCGGTGAGGGGTAGAAAGCTACATGCAGAAGTTTAGTTCAGAATTGTTCATGTGACTGCCCCAAGGAATTGGTCAGCAGAAACATCTGGAGCCCTTGGGCTGTCAGGGTGTGGTGAGTTCCTGCGTAGGAGCCAGGAGATGTGTGGGATGGACGCACGTGGGTCCATGACTGGGGGCGTCTCCTCAGGAGCGTACGCCTGTGCAGTTCAGGAGAGAGATCTGAAAGTCCCCTTTCCCCTCACCCCCACACTCTCCCCCCTGTGTCTGTAGCAGACCCAGGAGCAGCTCTGTCATCTGTCTGCACATCAGTACCTTGGTTATTCCGGGAGTGTGTCACTCTTGAAATTAGTTTGGAGCTGGGCGCAGTGGTTCACGCCTATAATCCCAGCACTTTGGGAGGCCAAGGCGAGAGGATTGCCTGAGCCCAGGGGTTCAGGACCAATCTGGGTAACTTAGTGAGATCTCATCTCTACAATAAATTTTAAAAATTAGCTGGGCATGGTGTGCATGCCTGTGGTTTCAGCTACTTGGATGACTGAGGTGGAAGGATCACCTGAGCCTAGCAGGTCGAGGCTGCAGTGGCCGACAGAGTGAGACTCCAATAATGAAAAAAGAAAAAAAAATGTGTTTGGAGACCTTTTTTAAAGAAAAAAAAAACAAGGCCTCACTGTGTCGCCCAGGCTAGAGTGCAGTGGCATAATCAGCTCTCTGCAGCCTCAACCTCCTGGACTCGGGCAATCTTCCTCCAGCCTCCTGAGTAACTGGGGACTACAGGCATGCACCACTGTGCCTGGCTGATTTTTTATTTTTCATTTTTAGTAGAGATGAAGTCTCGCTATATTGCCCCAGCTGGTCTGGAACTCCTGGGCTCAGGCAGTCCTCCCTCCTCAGCCTCCAAAGTGCTGGATTATAGATGTGAGCCACCAGGCCTGACCAGGAGATCCTTGAGGGACTTTTAGAGTCTAGGAGGGTGTCTGTGTGCCTGAAGTTCAGTGAAACCACAGGGGCAGCCAGGGTCAGGTGGGGTGCTTCGAGCGGCAGCATAGTCGGGGCTTGGTGGGTGTGGACCTCAGGTGTGCCTACATGCAGTGATGGGGGCACCAGGCAATGCACCACTGAGCAAAGGAGCTGAAGTGAGAGCCACGGCAGCCCTTTTGGAAGCAGGAGTTGCTGGGAAGATGGGGCAGGAGTCGGGGCGTGGGTGCAGACTCCTCTCTGTAGGCCAGGACCCTGGGATGGTAATGTCAGTAAGGAGCCTGGCAGGGTGTCCTCTGTGCTGCACTGTGAGGAAGGGGTGGTAGGGAGGCCCAGCAGGACCGGGGGGAGGCCCACAGTGGACGAGAGCTGGGGGGCAGCACCACGGACAAAGGCCTTTCCCTACCCTGGCTCTCCCTCTTCCTTTTCCTCCTAGGCCATCTGAGTGAGGATCCCAAGTTTCCAAAGGTTCCGTGGCCCACTCCAGACCTCTGCCCAGCCTGCCATGAGGAAATCAAGGGCTTGGACAGCTGGGACGAGGGCCAGGTGCTTACCTTCCTGAAGCAGCACTACAGCAGCAACAATCTCCTGGACACGTACTCGGTGGACTCAGCCGACACTGGTGAGGGAGCAGCCCCAGCCAGGGACGAGGAGGAGAGAGGACTCACACCCCCAGGGAAGGCCCTTGGAGGCCAGGATGCCGAGAGTATCCACCCGCCCAGCGCGATGGGCCCCAGGCTCCACCTGTCAGAGAACTGGCACCAGCGACTAGATGTGCGACTCCAGAGCCCGCGGGGGTCCGCCATCCGCCAGGAGGCCGAGGCGGCTGTGCCCTTTCTGGGGGCCGGCTTCTCCAGCCTGGACATGAGCCTCTGCGTTGTGCTGTATGTGGCCTCGTCCTTGTTCCTGATGGTGATGTACTTCTTCTTCCGCATGAGGTCTAAGCGCTGGAAGGTCAAGTATCACCACCCAGCTGTGTAGCAGGTCTCCCAGGTGATGCAGGAGATGGCAGGAGGCGGAAGCATCTTTGGAAAAGGGGCCCCACCCTGCCACCTGCAGCTTTAATATTTATGATCAGGGATTTATCAACAGCCGGGCCTGGTGCACATCAGATGCGCCTTTTGCTTCCAGGCCTGTTTTACAGACACGCTTCCAGCCAGGGAAGAGTATGGGTGTTTGTGGGAATACTCTCCTCCCTGGCGCTGTCTCCTCCTTGCAGGTCCTGCAGCAGAAAGACGTCTATATTTTTACCCTTGCAGATCTAAAATAGCGGGAGGAGAGTGCAGGCCAGGCAGCATGTTCCCCATGTCCTTTCATCTTGAGCTTGGTGACGCTACAGTGTGTTTTGACTTTGGAGAAAAGTCCATCCTGCCTGGCTGCGCCCGTGGTGGAGCAGAGCGGGAGCTCCTGCACCCCGACCCCGCGGAGTGTGGCCCCGCAGGCATGGGGTGTGTCTCTGGCATGTGGTCTCTGCATATGCAAGAGAATGTTCTCGTTCTCACAGGAAGGACAAGACTCTCGTTCCTTCACATCCTGCAGGGGTTTCCACTCCTGTGGGGGTGGCCACACAGAGCGGGAGGAGCATCAAGCTTGTGGCTGTGCTGCATCTTGAGAGAACCCAGAGGCCTATGGCGTACACTTGGGTGTCAGAAAGGACAGGACAGTGGCCTGTTTTACTCCTCAGGGGCAGTGCCTTTGCTCATCAATCTGGTGACAAAAGAGACAGAAGCAAATAGGGCCATCCCAACCTGCCTATCTTGGGGGCTGTTCTGGGTGGGCCGGGGGCACTGAAGCAGCAGTGTCCATGGGGTGGGGGGACAGTGGCCTGCTTTACGGGACACGGTCCCCCGGGAGACTCTTAAGGACCCTCAGTCTGTGTTCCTCATCCAGCAGAGCACGGGGCCCCTGAGGCCCCGGCTATTGCTGTGGTGGCTGGGTTTCATGTGCCTGAGCTGCTTTGGGCAGGGTCCCCTGGCGCTGGTCTCCCAGGCTTTGGTCACACCTTTTTTACTATTTAATAATTTAAACTTGTTGCTTTAAAACCCAAAACATTTGGTGGTGAATTTGCCTCTGAAAACTTAAACGAAACAAAAGAAATATACTGTTTCTGGGAACATTTGTATTGAGATTCTTTGTGGCTGTTGGTGTGTCTCACAGCTTTGTTTCACTTGGATAAAACAGGCCCAGATATGTGTGTGTGCACGCACCTTGTGTGTGAGGGAGACTGTAATAGCAGTAAACAGTTTCCCACTTTGTCTATTTTATATTTGTGCTCATGTGTTTACCAACCACAGTTGGTCACGTGGCTGTACGGATAAGACCACTCTAATACTGCTGTTGCTGCAGTTTGAGAAGGAAGTCCTTGAGCAGCTGTTGAGGAGTCAGGGGAGAGTGCCGGAAGCCTCGGCTGCTGGGTGGTAGCACCCCTTGCCCCCTTCTCTGCCCTGGAGTTTCTTGTTTGATGCGTTTTAACTCCCAGCAGCCTCTGTGTATAACAAACAAGAGCTTGTCCCCATGGCTAGTTTGCGGGTCTGGGTCGTCAAAGACACAAAATTGTTTCTCTTCGTCCTTGCACACCAGGCAGGTTTACATGTCCTTCCACAGGGAAGGACTCTAACTGCTTCACTCCACTGCCTTTTCTCCCCTTGACTCAGTTGCCATCCATGGTGTTGCCAGAGGGCGCTTTGCAGCTTGTTGCCGTGGCTTCAGCCTTGCAGACCCCCCACTCAGGGGGCCGGGCTGGCATGCAGGATCCATTGAAATGTTGCAGTCTGGGGTCCCCGCCGTTTGGGGGACAAGCCTACAGCCTGCCCGGGGGTAGGGTTTCACCAGAGCATTCATGTCCAGGCGGAGCCATCATGGTGACAGGCTATGGTGGCCTCACGGGTGTGGGGACACCTCAAGCAGCTGCTTGGAGCTGAACACCACATTCAGGCAAGACATAAGGTCTATTTTCTGAAGTTTTAAGTATTTTAAGAGGTATTGATACTAATGAATATAACAGCTCAGTAATTTAAATGTTTATTTATTTTTAATGGAGTGATTTTTATTAAAAAGAAGCTAATGACATAGAAATGTCAGTGAAATTTCTTACCTGCAAAGAAAGTGAACATTTTGTACTTAAGAAAACTATAATGTGCTCATTTTAAGAATAAAAATATCTGACATTTGAAAAAATTGTAATTCTTTTGAAATGTGAATGGGCTCCACCAGTGGGAGCTGGGGTGGGGGATTGGGTGCAGAATGGGCCCTTCCTTCCTTTCTGGGGTTTATGGACTGCAATTCTGGAATTTCTTGTATTGAGCCAGAGACTTTTTGGAAGACAGCCCAGGGGTCAGATGGAAAGATGAGAAGCGGGTTATAAGATGGTCTCGGAGAACTGAGGATGACCCCTTCAGGTGGGTGGAAGGGCAGGTGAGAGAGTGTAATTAGGTTTCAAAACGTCCCTGAGGTGGCCCAGCTGAAGGGGACCCCAAGGAGCCTGCCTGGGGGCAGCCCTCCCTCAGTACCCGGTGGTTGGCTGTGGCTCCCTAAGACACCCTTTGCTCCTGGGTGGGGTGCTCAGCTCTTGTTCTGCTTCAGAGTCCGCAACCAGTTTGCAGGGTCCCAGGGGGTTTGCCCTAACACCGTGTTTGCCATTTTGACATCTGCCTCACCACCACTTGGGCTCTGTCATGGGGGGGGGGGGCTCTCGATCCCTCGGCTCGGGCCCAGGCCCTCCCATGGCGAGGCCCTGGCAGTCTCCGTGTGCCAGCAGGACAGGTCATGGGCAGACGAGTGGCTGGGGGCAGTGACTCCCTCGGGCCAACCATCCCAGGGCCTTGGAGCCCACGCTGGAGCCCTGAACCGTGTTTCTCCTTGGGAGCACTGAAGGCGCGCTGGGGGCAAGGCTGTCTCCCAGGGGTCCAGGGCCGGGCACCAGGAGGCCGAGCCTGGGAAGCTCCCCAGGCCGGCGGCCGCACTCCTGCGGGAGCAGCCTCAGGGCGGCCAGCTGGAGGTTGTCGGCGAGGGGCCACCGCGGCCACCGCCTTGGCGCTGCCCTCCGCGAGGGACGACCCGCTTGCTGCGAACCCCGGCGTCGCCCAGCCGCCCGAAGCGCGGGCCGAGCGGGA
>NW_007074828.1:235112-236062 GCF_000164805.1 Carlito syrichta
GAAAGTCCAGGGCCCGCCAGCGGGACACGCTGGGGACAGATGGACGGCAGGGCCGCGGGCCGGGGTGGCCCTGCTGCGCCGCTCGGGGATGTGGGTGGAGCGGGGGCCCCAGAGGAGAGAAACCCCTCGCAGGCGCGGCCGGGGCCGGCGGGGCAGAGCCGAGGGCGCCAAGATGCCCGAGACCGACCCCTCCCTCCCGGCGGGGCGCCCCCGGGCCTCCCGCGCAGCCGACCCCGGGCTGGGTCTCTGTCTTAACCGCCCTCCCCAAGGGCCAGTCCATGACCACGGACGTTGGAAAATAATGGAGGCATTGTTGGAGGGCAGACCAGATGCCCAGTGGCGTGGGGCCGCCTCCTGGATCCGCAGCCCCTTCCCTGGCTGGGCTGCATGTGGTCCCCGCTTCCCCAGGCAGCAGCTGACACTCAACGGCCCACACCTGGCACAGCCGGCACCCACTCGACTCACGCCCGTGCGTCCCGCCCTGTCCCTTCCGGGCGACAAGTGAGGTGCAGAGCTCACAACAGACGTCGGGTCTGCCAGAAGCTGAGGAGGGCCCGTGGTGCTCCTGCCAGACCCGTCCCAACTTGTGCCCTCAGGACTCATGGTCCAGAAGCCGGGGGCAGGGCGACGTGGTGTCGCTGTCTGTCCCTCGGATAGAGGAACCTGGAGGGTGGCACCAACCTGCGCGTCCCTCCTGGCCCTTCCGGGGGTCTCGGCGCCTGCCACGCCCCAAGCCGCCAGGGTCCGCTCACTGCCCACGACGGCCCGGGGCTGGCGCTGTGGGCAAGGGTAGGTGTGCCCCCCTCCTGCAAAGACGTCGTGGGTTCCGGTGGGCTCACCTGTTTGGATGGGGCAAGACGCTGGAATTCAGGCGAGGGCGCCGCGTTTCCTGGCGCCAGGGCGCCGGCGGCGGGGGAGCGTGTGCCTGGGCTCCCCAGCCCGGCCCCTCC
>NW_007074829.1:0-625 GCF_000164805.1 Carlito syrichta
CCAGGGCCTCCCAGTCAGACACCCTTCCCAATCACGCACATCCTCCTAGGGCAAGAGGGGAGCTTGACGGAGATACAAACCCCAGGAAACACACCTCTGAGGGCACCTCACACAACGTCGCCCTGCCTTTGCCCGACTCCTGACATCCCCCTCACATTGGGCAGTGCTCATCCTCAGGGGGTCCCCAAATCCCTACTTGCAGAACCGTCCGGGGCTGTCGTTCACTGTGGAGCGTCAGGCCAGCATCCTCTAAAGACCTGCACAGGTCAAACAGCCTGAGAGTTTGTTCGGCTTCCCCCTCAACGCCCCAAAACAGTTTCTAACACAAGATTTCAATACAGCCCCAGGGTGGCCGAATGCCTGTTCCTCTCAGTACTACACACACCCCTCTCCCGCCCAGCAGGTTCCCAGAAGGTCATGAGTTAGAAGGTCTCCTAATTCTCCTAATTCACCATCAACTCTGCAGGAAATCTGGCCCCTCCCCCCTTTTCTGCTCTACACCAGATAGTTTCACTTTTATCTATTTATTTATTTAGGTTTGTTAGTTATTGTTTACCTAACTCATGCCTCCACCCTACAAAGAGCAGACTGCCTTCCTTTTAACTAGCTATCACTTACCTCAGTA
>NW_007074830.1:0-839 GCF_000164805.1 Carlito syrichta
GAGTGCAGTGGCCGCTCCCAGCCACCACAGCCTCGACCAGCTGGGCTCTGGTGATCCTTCTGCCTCAGCCTTCTGAGTAGCCGGAATTACAGGCATGCACTACCATGCCCACTAATTTTTTGATTTATTTTGATTTAAAGGCGCGGGATTACAGGCTGAGCCACCAAGCCTGGCTGAAAAGGGAACTCTTGAACTAGAAATCCTATAAGTAGATCACATCGATGCTAAATGATGGTTAAAATTGTGATTAAAGCAACTCTGCTGATGAAAACTATTTCCTGAAAAACAAACATGAAACTACAAGAATTCACACATTTCAAGTTGAATTAAACATCTTAAAATATAATTGAGGTTATATAATAATATTTTGAATTAGAAATATAGAATCTAATATTAGAAATGGACAAAAAGGAAAGAAAAGACAGAGGAATTTCATAAACTTAGAAAAAAAAGGGGGTGTTGGCACTCCCGGGGGGCTCAGAGCCACTCCTGCCTCGCTGGGCAGTCATCTGACACATGGAATTTTGATATGACAGTGGAGTTGACCAGTGCACGCTGACACCAGTCACAGCAGAGGCCCAGGTGCTACCAGATAGCCACAGTTGCTCAGGGAATCATCCCAGTTTATACATAGGACGAGAGAAAAATCTACACAAATGAAGAAAAACCAAAAGAAGAATATAGGTCTCTCCTAGACTCCTGGGAGGGCAGACACTGAGAAAACTGACTTCAGAACACAAATGACCAAGAGTCCCCAGAATGACTGGTCTCAAACTACAAACCTAGATATCAAGACATTAATAGAGAGATTAAAAAGAATTGAGAAGACTCAAGAAGAA
>NW_007074830.1:2152-2552 GCF_000164805.1 Carlito syrichta
TCAAGCATAAGCAAATTTAAAAGGACCGAAATTTTACCATGCACCTTCTCGGACCACAGTGGAATAAAAATAAATATTAACACCAACAAGGTTCCCCCAAAACTCACAAAGACATGGACTCTAAACAGTATGATGCTAAACAATGCCTGGGTCAATGATGAAATCAAAACAGAGATCAAAAGATACCTGGAAACAAATGAAAATGAAGAAATATCTTATCAGAATCTATGCCATGAAATCTGTAATAAGAGGGGAATTTATATCCCTACAAATGCACATGAAGAAAATGGAAGGAGCACAAATAAACAGCCTAACAAGTCACCTAAGGAAGCTGGAAAACCAAGACCACAAAAACCCTAATGTCAGCAGAAGAATCCAGATCACCAAAATAAAAGCCCAA
>NW_007074831.1:0-624 GCF_000164805.1 Carlito syrichta
AGCCAGAGTGGATGGTCCTGGGGGCGTGTGCTCAGCTAGACTCGCAAATTGTCCTTGTTTGAGTGCGTGGTTGTCTGGGCTAATCGTCGGGTATTTTGCTGTTAAGAGCCTGTTGAGGTGGATTTATGAAGAATCCCAGTGGCTGTTTATGCCGATGCTCAGTGGTGGGAGTCAAGGTTAGCGGTGTGTAGCTGGCGGTTTTGTCTCCTGGTTCACCTGGCGGTTTTGTCTCCTGGTTCACCTGGCCCTTGGAGATGGGATGGCATGGTCGATCTCCCCAGCCCTGGGGCTTCTGAAGGCCCTCCTGTTGCTCAGCACGATTCATAGGTGCTGGGAGTCTGTGCATGTGTGACACAGGATTTGATTTTTGGCTTCTCCACAGCCTTGGCTGGGATATTCCCTGTCACACTGTGGGGCTCACTGCTTCCCTCAGGACTAGATGTTCCCCATGTCCCCTCACCCTCCAGCCATGGCCGGTGAAGATGGGAGCCCCTGACCTGAGATCTGCTTACCGGATAAACAGCGGAACTGAGTGGGTATACCCAGGGTGGGGAGGAGTGCATGCTCCCAGCCTTCTCCAAGAGGCTCACCCGGGGCTTCTCTTATATAGAGGAAGCAGGTGAC
>NW_007074832.1:0-1401 GCF_000164805.1 Carlito syrichta
GGCTGAGGCGGAAAGATCACCTGCGCCCAGGAAGTTGAGGCTGCAGTGGCTGTGAGCGTGACCCTGCACTCCAGCCTGGGCAACAGAATGAGACTTCAACTCGAAAAAAATCTATTAACAAAATCCCTAATACAATACAGTTTTATTAATTGCTTATCAATATGTGGTTTGCAAATATTTTTTCCCAGTCCATAGATGGTTTTCTTATTTTGTTTCCTTTACTGTGAGAAAAACGTTTTAGTTTGAAGCTGGGTGTAGTGGCTTCTCCCTGTAATCCCAGTTACTCAGGAGACTGAGTGGGAGGATTGCTAGAGTCCAGAAGTTTAAAAACAGCCTGGGAAAATAGTGAGACCCCCATCTCTGTAAATACATGTAAAATGAATAAAAAATCCTGTGTAATGTGCTCCAAAAAAAAAAAGCTTTTGGTTTGATATAGCTCCCCTTATTTATTTTTGTTTTTGTATCTTGAGCTTTCGATGTGATATCCAAAAAATAATTGCCAAGGCCAATGTCAAAGAGCTTTTCTCTTATGTTCTTTTGTCTTTTTTTTTTTTGAGTTATAGTCTCACTCTGTCACTCAGACTGGAGTGCAGTGGCCGCTCCCAGCCACGGCAGCCTCGGCCTGCTGGGCTCCGGCAGTCCTTCCTCCTCAGCCTTTCAAGTAGCTGGAACTACAGGTGCACGCTACCACACCCGGCTGATTTTTTGATTTATTATAGAGATGAGGTCTAGCCAAGTTGCCCAGGCGGGTCTTGAACCCGCGGGCTCGGGCAATCCACTCACCTCGGCCTCCCAAAGGCGCGGGATTACAGGCTGAACCACCGAGCCCGGCTTCTCCTATGTTCTTATCTAGGAGATTTATGGTTTCAAATCTCACATTTAGGTCTGTTATTCATTTTGAGTTGATTTTTGTGTATGGTGTAAGATAAGAGTCCAATTTTGCTCTCAGCGTATGGAAGTCCAGTTCTTCCCCAGCACCATTTAGCGTCGTCATTTCTGATGTTAGTTGTTTGAATCTTCTCTCCTTTATTCTTAGTTAATCTAGCTAAGGGTTTGTCAATTTTGCTGATTTTTTTTCAACAAACAAACTCTTAGTTTCATTGATTTTTTTCCTTTTGTTTTTCTATTCTCTGTTTCATTTATCTCTGCTCTAATCTTGGTTATTTCCTTCCTGTTGCTACCTTCGGGTTTAGTTCATTCTTCTTTCCCTTCTTTCTAGTCCCTTGAGGTGTAAAGTTAGGTTGTTGGTTTGCAATCTGCTTTTTCTTCTTTCCGTCAGAGTCTCGCTCTGTCGTCCAGGCTGGAGGTCAGTGGCACGCTCATGGCCACCGTAGCCTCCACTTGCTGGACTCAGGCGATCCTTCCGCTTCAGCCTTCCAAGTAGCTGGAGCCACAGGCGAG
>NW_007074832.1:1738-4950 GCF_000164805.1 Carlito syrichta
GCAGTGGCATGTTGCTCACAGCCACCGCAGCCTCGACCTGCTAGGCTCAGACAGTCCTTCCACCTCAGCCTTCCTAGTAACTGGAACTACAGGCACCCACCACCAGGCCTGACTAATTTTTTTTTTGAGTTGGAGTCTCACTCTGTCACCCAGGCCACCGCAACCTCGACCTGTGGGGCTCAGGCGATCCTCCCACTTCAGCCTTCCTAGTAGCTGGAACTACAGGAGCACACCATCATGCCCAGCTAATTTTGTGATTTATTGTAGGAACGATAAGTTGCCCAGGCTGGTCAGGAACCCTTGAACTCAGGCAATCCTCTCGCCTTGGCCTCCCAAAGTGCTGGGATTACAGGCTTGAGCCACTGCGCCTGGCTAACTTAAAAAAAAAAATTATTGTAGAGATGTGGTCTTGCCAAGTTTCCCAGGCTGGTCTTGAACCCGTGGGCTCAGGCAATCCTCTCGCTGCGGTCTCTCAAAGTGCTGGAATTATAGGTGTGAGCCACCATGCTGGGCCTGCTGCTTCTTCTTCTTCTTCTTTTTTTTTTTTTTTATGAGTTGGAGTCTCACTCTATCTCCCAGGCTGGAATACAGCGACACACTCATAGCCACCCTAGCATTGACCTGCTGTGCTCCGGAGATCCTTCTGCCTCAGCCTTCCAAGTAGCTGGAACTACAGGCACACGCTACCACACTCGGCTAATTTTTGATTTATTGTAGAGACGAGTTCTCGCCAAGATGCCTTGGCTGGTTTCGAACCCATGAGCTCAGGCAATCCACTCACCTTGGTCTCTCAAAGTGCTGTAATTATAGGCTGAGCCACCAAGCCCGGCCTCCTGCTTCTTTTTTAATGTTAGTGCTTACAGCTATAAACGTCCCTGTCCCATACATTTTGGTATGTTGTGTTCATTGTCTAAAGGTATTTTCTAATTTCCCTTGTGATTTCTTCTTTTACCTTTTGGTTGTTTAAAAGTGTGCTGTTTGCTGGGCGCGGTGGCTTACGCCTGTAAGCCCAGCACTTTGGAAGGTGAAGGCAAGAGGATTATTACCTGAGCCCAGGGGTCAAGAGCTGCCTGGGCAACTTGTGGCGAGACCTTGTCTCTACAACAAATAAAAAAATTAGCCTGGTATGGTGGCACATGCCTGTAGTTCCAGCTATTTGTAAGACTGAGGCAGGTCGAGGCTGAGGTGGCTGTGATCATGCCCCTACACTCCCGCCTAGGTGACAGAGTGCTATTCCAACTCAAAAAATAAAAATAAAAATAAAAATAAGAAGGAAAGTGTGTTGCTTAATTTCCACCAATTTGTGGATTTTTTTCAATTTTCTTTCTGCTATTGATTTCTAGTTTTATTCCATTTTTTATTAGAACAGATGCTTTCTATGATTTCAATCCTTTTAAATCTATCAAGATTTGTTTTGTGGCCTAATACGTGGTTTCCTCTGGAGAATGCTCCACGTGCACTTAGGAAGAATGTATTTTCTGCTGTTGTGGGGTGAGTTTTCTATATATATCCATTAAGTACAATTGGTTCATTGTGTTGATCAAATTCTTTTTTTCTGAGTTGGAATCTCACTTCATCGCCCAGGCTGGAGTGCAGTGGCACTCTCACATCCGATGCAGCTTTGACCGGCTAGGCTCAGGCAATCCTTCTGCCTCAACCTTCCAAGTAGCTGGAACTACAGGCATGCACCGCCACGCCTGGCTAATTTTTCTTTTCTTTTCTTTTTCTAATTGTAGAGATGAGGTCTCACCAACTTGCCCAGGCTGGTCTCAAACCCCTGGGTTCAGGCGATCCTCTCACCTCAGCCTCTCAAAGTGCTGAGATTATAGGCATGCGCCACCATGCCCAGCGTGTTGATCAAATTCTATATTTCCTTATTGATCTTTCATCTGGTTCTATTTCTTTACTTGAAACATTTTTATACTATGTATTAAACGACAATACATGGCTCAAAATTTTAAAAATATAAAAGGTCTTTCCAGCCTGGCACAGTGACTCACGCCTGTAATCCCAGCACTTTGGGAGGTGGTGACAAGAGGATTTCCTGAGCCCAGGGGTTCAAGACCAGCCTGGACAACTTGGTGAGACCTTGTCTGTAAAATAAACCAAAAAATTAGCTGGGTGTGGTGGCACACACCTGTGATTCCAGCTCCTTGGAAGGCTGAGGTGGAAGGATCACCTGAGCCCAGCAGGTCGAATCTGCGGTGGTTGTGAGCATGCCACTGCTCTCCAGCCTAGGTGACAGAATGAGGTTCTGACATTAAAAAAAAAAGTCTGTCCATTTCTGTCTCCCAGTCCCCGTGCTCCTCCCCAGAAGCACCTAGCATTACCAGTCTCTTTGGAGCCTTTAAAAAATATATATTTCTGGGGCCCTTCCTAGAGTTTTTTATATATTAGGTCTGGAGTGGGTTTTGAAAAACTGTCTTTTTAATGTCTCCTCCTTGGTGATTCTGACGTTCTGTATTTGGGGATTGCTGCTCTAATAATTTCTTAAGCAGATGACCCTATGGTGCAGGCATTTTCTGTTTTTTCTTTTTCTTTTCTTTCTTTTTTTTTGAATCAGGATCTTACTCTGTTGCCCAGGCTGGAGTGCAGTAGCATGATCACAGCTAACCACAGCCTCAACTTCCTGGGCTAGACAATTCTTCCACCTCAGCCTCCCCAGTGCTGGGACTATGGCATGCATTATCACGCCTGGCTAATTTATAAATTTTTGTAGAGACAATGTCTTGCTATGCTGCCCAGGCTGGTCTTGGACTCCTGGGCTCAAGCAATTTTCTTGCCTCCGCCTCCCAAAGTGCTGAGAAAACAGGCACGAGCCACCGCTGGCCATGGTGCGGGCATTGTATTGAGAAGGCATCAAGTAGAACGGGTGTACTCAAGGTGGATAACTGAGCAACAAAAATGTCAAAGACTAGCAGGTCACCAAGAAGAGCATTCTGTGGTTGAGAGGCTGTGCGGAGTGATGGGAAAAAGTTCAGACTAGGATGGGGAGGCTCGGTTCTCCTCCTGGTTTGGTACCTGTTGCTGTGGGATACTGCACACCAGTCACTGTTCTTCTCTGGCCCAGGTTTCCTAGTCATGAAGAGAAGAGATTGGACTAGTTTGTCTCCAATGGCCGCTCCCATCCAGCTCTAGCGCTGAGGACCCCAAGCCTGTTTTCCTGTAACTCATCCAAGTATCTGTTACATGTGCTTGAATTGTGTGCGTCC
>NW_007074833.1:0-979 GCF_000164805.1 Carlito syrichta
TTGGGTTTTGGAGTTGGTTCATGTGTGTTTTTAATCTTTTGCCTGTACTCTTGTGAAGAATGTTGTTGTTCTTTTTTCTTTTTCTTCTGTGTTCAGTTGAACTATGAGTCAAAATGCCCGTTTATAAATTTATGAGTGATATAAGTATCAGAATTCTGAAAGCTATCTGTCCAGTGCATCTTTCTTTATAGGTCAATCCATATGGGATAAATAATTGCTTAATACCCATGAACTTAAAATAGGGATAATTGGTTGTTTGAGTTGGATATGTGTTAACATGTCTAACATATCTATATCCAGGGTGATAATTATAAACATTTATTGAGAATTACCTATGGGTCAGGCACTGTCCCAAATGCTTGGCAAGTATTAATTCAATTATTTTTATAACAAATCTAAAAATCTAATTATAATCATTTACAAAAGATGAAACTGAGTCAGAGAGATAAAATTATGATGTCCAAGGTTAAGCAATTAGTACTAATTAGATACCAAGTAATCTGGTGGTAGATCCTAGCTTTAAACACTTTGCTATAATGTGTATATATAGCTGTCATAGAAATTTGGTATGTTTCCAGCACAGAAACTATCTTCTCTTAGCCATTGTTAGATACTGTACCAAATTCTGACCCTTTACTTTCCCTTTCTACAGTCCAAGCTAATCTTTCTCACTTTGTTCAGTTTTTCTCTGGATAGTATGTACAATAGTTGCTTGAACTCCAGTGTATTCCATTTCACTCAAACTGCTACACTACTTTCTTTAGTTCATCTTTTTTTTTTTTTTTGAGTTGGAGTCTCACTCTGTCGCCCAGACTGGAGTGCAGTGGCCGCTCCCGGCCACCGCAGCCTCAACCTGCTGGGCTCCGGCGATCCTTCCACCTCAGCCTTTCAAGTAGCCAGAATTACAGGCATGTGCTACCACGCCCGGCTGATTTTTTGATTTATTGTAGAGATGAGGTCTCGCTGCCCAGGTGGGTCT
>NW_007074833.1:1207-73002 GCF_000164805.1 Carlito syrichta
CTCAGGCAATCCACTCACCTCAGCCTCCCAAAGGTGCGGGATTACAGGCTGAGCCACCGAGCCCGGCTTCTTCAGTTCATCTTAATGAAAGTTATAGGTTGGACATGGTGGCTCATGCCTATAATCCCAGCACTTTGGGAGGCCGAGGTGAGAGGATTGCCCGAACCCAGTGGTTTGAGACCAGCCTGGGCAACTTGGTGAGACTTTATCTCTACAATAAATAAAAAATTAGCTAGGTGTAGTGGCGTGTGCCTGTAGTTTCAGCAACTTGGAAGACTGAGGAGGAAGGATACCCTGAGTCCAGCAGATCGAGGCTGTGGTGGCTGTGATCATGCCACTGCACTCCAGCCTGGGTAACAGAGTGAGACTCCAACTCAAAAAAAAAAAAGTTATATAGAATTGTCATACCTTTTGGTTCACATGTTTATAAATATCATGACCTGGCTTCTCTCTAGAGGTGGTCGATGGATGCACATTATTTTTGCATCCCACTAGTTTCATTTTCTGAAACTAATTTTCAACATAATTTTCTAGTTCTCAGTATATTCTGCACAATTTTTTGCTAGGTGTCCACCACATCTGTAAAATCCCCAAATTTTGGAATCTCTCAAATTCTTCACCTACACAAACTGTTAAATAATATCATTCCCTGCTGGGCACAGTGGCTCAGCCTGTAATTCCAGCACTTTGGGAGACCGAGGCAAGAGGATTGCCTGAACCCAGGGGTTAAAGACCAGTCTGGGCAACTTGGTGAGACCTCATCTCTACAATAAACCACAAAAACTAGCCAGGCATGGTGGCATGCATCTGTAGTTCCAGCTACTTTGAAGGCTGAAGTGGAAGGATTACCTAAACCCAACCGGTTGAGGCTGTGGTGGCCGTGAGTCTGCCACTGCACTCCAGTCTGGGTGACAAAGAGTGAGACTCCAACTCAAAATTAATATTAATAATAATAATAATAATAACCTTTCCCATGAATACTCAAATCCTAGGGTTGACTACCACGCAGGCAAAACTTTCCACTTCATAGGGCAGTTACAGGGAAGTGTCTAGCCTGGTTTCAAGGATACAAAGTCAAATTTTCTGGGTAATGATTTGTTTGCATATAAAAAAGAGATGCTGAAGCCAGGCTCGATGGCTCAGCCTGTAATCCCGCACCTTTGGGAGGCTAAGGTGAGTGGATTGCCTGAGCCTGCGGGTTCAAGACCCGCCTGGACAGGCGAGACCTCATCTCTACAATAAATCAAAAAATCAGCCGGGCGTGGTAGCGTGCGCCTGTAATTCCGGCTACTCGGAAGGCTGAGGCGGAAGGTTCGCCGGAGCCCAGCAGGTCGAGGCTGCGGTGGCCGGGAGCGGCCACTGCACTCCAGCCTGGGCGACAGAGTGAGACTCCAACTCAAAAAAAAAAAGAGGTGCTGAAATCCTGATTGGTGTCTTACATGATGTTCTGGTGTGCACAGAATATCAAGGAAAAAACAGTTCAATTTGATTGTCTATAATTTAGTATAACTTTCTCTTTAAATGCTCTAGATGTAATTTCTAAATCAGATTGTTTATTCTTGTCCATTCACCTATATTCTGTGCATTTCATAAATTACTTATTGTATCTGAAATTCTTTTAAGTCAATAACAATGTCATATAATTAAGAGCTTCTTGGAATATAGAGGGAATCAGATGCAACCAAATTATTATTCCAAGAGCTGTTGTTTTGCTGTATTTTTGTTTTGACAAATTTTAGGCCTTTATTTTTTCAGTTTTATGTGTATATTATTTTTAAAATTAAATGAATTTATTATAAGAAGAGTCCCATCACACAAATGCTGCATAACCTACTTCATAAAATCATTTTCTCTTAATTTCATGTATTAATACAATTGGAAAACAGCCCTATTTTCAAGAAACTATCAGAATTTTCTTTTCAGTGTCTAAAATTTGATATGCAAGCATCAGCTGAAATTTGGAGCATGACTTCTTGAAAAACCACTAATAAGAGTCGGTGAGGTCAGCAGTCTCTGAGGAGAATCAGAAGAAACCTCTTTGTCATCAGCGAGATATAAAAACCAAAACCCAAAGCTGGTAGTATGTGTGTCCCTAGTCTCAAACAGTTCTATATTTAATATACCAATTCTGTATTTTCTGCTTTTCATGGTTCCCAGATCACCTTTTAATATTTGGGATGCATTATAAATTATGATAATATGATTTATTAAAAATTATCAAACTTTAGCAGATAATCAACACATTGTTTCCCCTAGATCTGCACAATCCAATATGGTCACCACTAATCACATGTGGTTCTTGAAGTTTAAATTAACATTAATTAAAATTAAAACCTAAATATTCAATTCCTCAGTTACACTAGTCACATTTCAAGTGCTCAACAGTCACATACGATTAATTGCTACAGAATTAGAATCAGCTCAAATTTAGATGTTTTCTCTACCTTTTGACCCAGTGCTGAGACCTTCTTCATTAAAGCTCTTGCAGATCTTTTCTCAGGTACTGCTTAAACACAGGCAGATGAGAAACACACAAAGCCATAAGACACCACATTCTTCAGTTGAATGCCTTAAATTTTATAAAAGAAAGTATTTTAAATTAAAGAAATATTTAACTCCCTTTAAGTTTCATCTGTTAGTCCTAACTACACAGAAAAGAATTCAATACAATCCACTGAATCAAATTATTGAAGCACCATATTAACATTCCTTTACCTGCATGTACCTGTTTTTCAGTTTTTGGAGAGGCAAAGGAGAAAACCAAGCACAGTATCAGTCCTTTTTGAACTTACATACAACTACTATAGCAAAACAAATAAAATCTCTCCTCTTCAGGGAAGTTCCCAGTTCATGCTGGATTTCATAACCTGCAAAGGGTTATTTTACCACTGATGACTCTCACTCAAACTTTAAAGGATTATTTTCAGGAGTCCCTAGGGTCTGATTTCCTCAACTCTCCACATAAGCAAATGGACTATGAAGTAGTTATTTTTCTATTACAATACTGGTCTGTAGCACAGTATTTTCCAAACAATGGGTCACAACTTATCAAAAGTTTATGAACTGCATTAATTTTTTAAGTAAAATAGAACAAAACATCATGTAAGATAGAATAGAAAATATCACAGTATATTGCATATATAAAATAATTTTTTGGTTTATGTTCATGTGATGAGATATGATGTAATATATTTCCTGCTGAGTCTTATAGAGCAAGAAAGGTTGAAAGCTCCTGCAGAAACATGCCTCTTTGGGGTATTATTCATAAGAAATGGCTTATTCTAGGCACATTTTGGTAAAGATTTTGCCAAAATACATCTTAGAAATCGAATCTAAATTCATGTGCTCATCTCCCAGTTTATTCTTGGCTCTGAGTAGATTAGACACATTGTAAAAGTTAAATGCATTAGGTCATTTTTTTCTACTAGACAACAGATGGTCACATCCCATTACATTGTAATTTGGTCAGTATTTGGAAAGATGTTCAAATGAGTATGTAGTAATGAAATTTCAGTCTCTTCCCATTCCTATGTATTTAGCACCTACAAGATATACTGCTTTGTGTCAGGCCTGTGTGCGTAAAAGAACCATGCAGTTCAGGGTAGAGATAGATGTCATTAGTTGAATAGCACTTTAGATTGGTTTTAAAATGTGGTTAATATTTTGACAGACCCAAACTCTGTATATGGATGGAGTCTGAGAACAGGAATATGTCTTGTCTCATTAAAAAAAAAAAAGTATCTATGTTATAATACCTAGGCTTATATGAGATTTGAAAATACTTAAAATCATTTACTATATATCTTAATACCATGACTAGTATCATTAGTCTTTATTACAGAAGAGAAAATTGAACCCTGAGATATTAAGTGACCTATCCAAGATTTCATGTTGAGTAAGTTGACCTAGAATATAAATTTTTTATTTCCAGATCCATGCCATGTCCATACACCAAAGTGTTCACCGTCAATGAAGCCTTTTCTCAAGTACTCATGGATATGTAGAAACAGGATACAGACATTTAGTCCGTTCCAGTTTTTAGAGAAAGAAGAACAAACATGTTAATTAATATTCCTGAAAATGATTGAGTAAAAATCAACTATCTTATAAGTCCATAATTTTTACCAGCACCTATGATTTCACCAATTTAGCAAAAGTTCACTAAGAATTCTAGCATTTCATTCTTGTTACAATCATCACATTTTTTTCTATATTACATAAAAACATTACTACAAGGAAAGACACGGCTTACTGAATTTCTCTTAGACCTGCCATCTGATATGTTGCAAGCTTTGGGCATAGGAGCTTCTGGCAATTTGCATGGTAATTAAACTCATTTAGACAATACATTGCTTAATAGGGGATGGGACAGCTTCTCACCTAACACTTCATTAAGCTACCTGTGCTAAGGCCTTTGTAGATGACAGGACCAAGTCCACATCACAATATGAAATATGCTGTACATTTGTTAAAAATTTTTTTTTTACGTTAGCCAGCTAGATAACACTGATGTTGGATTCAGAAAGAAATGTTCTTTTACAAATCTGCCCTGTTTCTCTGTATTAAATTGTGCTTCACTGATTTGTTTTTACTTGTAATTCAATCTCCATTTTTTCAAATCAACACATATGTATTGAAAGCCAATTATGGCCA
This sequence comes from Carlito syrichta, assembly GCF_000164805.1. NCBI lineage: Eukaryota > Metazoa > Chordata > Mammalia > Primates > Tarsiidae > Carlito > Carlito syrichta. The sequence continues at coordinate 5,861 of NW_007074833.1, forward strand.
GATGCTCAGTAGGAGGACTAAAGGTAAATATGACAGTTCCTGTCTTTGTGAGCTCACAATTTTATAGCAGCAAAAGGAGGACATGGACTTGTGAAAAGCTGCAGGCAATAGAAGAAACAATATTGTCAGTAATTAACAGAGGTTGGATTAATTTGTTAGGAAATTGCCAAAAAAAAAATAATAATTAACTTTAGTAAATTTGACAACGAAAGTTTTGTGAAAGTGTAATTGTTTTTGTTTTATTTATTTGTGCTAAATTTTATTGAATTCTAATAAAGTACCAAACATTATTCAAAGGTTTTTTATCTCACTTAATTCTCATTTAAGCTTCTCTCTCTCTCCATTTTACATATAGGAAAACTAAAATATTGATAGTGAAACTTTTTGCCCAAGTTTATGCTACTTTAAGTGATGAAGCCTAAACCCAGTCGGACTTGGACCCATTCTTAACCACTATATTAATACAGCTCTGTTGACCTGGAAGACCTTCACTATTTTGACAGATGATGAGTATTGACCCGGGCAATTCTGATGATGTAGGATTCCAGTGAAGGCACAGAAATGTGTGTTTATGCCACTTTGAGCTCCCCTGTTCCTGGCCACTGGTATGTAGGGCTTGTGATAGAATGTGAAGAAATGAGGCTGCTAGATGAGGCCTCTGAAGGAGATGAACCTTCCTGAGTAAGAATGCAAATGAGGAGGGGCCAAGGACAAAGCCCCGGGGATTGCTGACATTTACCAAGCAGATGGCAGTTGATGAAGGTGATAGATATAAAAACGTCTCTTCTAAAGCTTTTGTAGAAAGGTAATGGAAAATAATTAAAATAAAGATAATGAAACAAATACTAAGGATCATGCCCCTCAAATATTTATTGAAGAGCTCCCTTTGGCTTAGTGCTCTGTTATTACTCTGTAGAAGTCATTCACAAAGGGTCGGTGCAGGAAGGTTAAAAATCCTCTGGTGAAGGATTCTGATAACACATACTCTATTCACCCCCATCCAACTTGAACTTCCAAGATTTTAAGGCATATTCTACCCTGCACATACATGCCTAGAATCGCCATCACAGTGATATGTGGAAATGGCAATAAATTAAATAAACAAACAAATAGTACTCTTAAGAGTACGATAATATAGATTCACTCAAAAAGGAAAAAAATAATCAAAATTAAACAAAATAAATTGGTCTTTGGTTGTGTGTATGTGTGTAAGTGCGTGCATGTGATACCTTATTTTGTTTCAGTTGCAAGATTTCAGAATCTTTAATATGCTGATGGGTACTGTGGCCTACAAGAAAGAAGGTGGCCAAATTTACTGTCCTTGGAGTCCTTTCTGATGGAGTCCCTTTTAGGATTTCTGTGGAACACATTCTGGGAAATTCTACTTTGCTAAGTTGTTCACTAGTGCTCGTGTACTGTGCTTTGGGTCTATATTTGTCTTATGATAGCAAAAGAGACAGGCACCCATAATGAAAGCCTATACATGAAAGTAGCATTTCCTAAATTGGTTCTCAGTTCAAATGTTATATTCTTTCTTTCTTCTAAATTTCCACAGCACTTTGTACCAGTCATGCAACTTTCATCTAATATTTTCTTCTCTCTTAGTAAAAGCTCCTTGATCATATAGATTGCCTCTTCAGCTTTTGAGCAAAACTATTTGCCAAATGAATGAATGAATGAGACTGCAAGAAACTCCTAGATATATAACAGCACTACAATTTTATGTCCAAAGAAACAAAATAATTCTGAGAACACTTTCTTACTAATTGTATGTAAATATACAGAAGGAAGGGCTCATATATCATAGAGTCAAAGAAGGAAGCCCAGTATTGCTGTCTGCAAATTCATTTCATTTGCTCATTCATCACAATCACATAATAAGAACTGAGTTAGAGATCTATGATGCTTGTCTGGGCATGATTAAGTGAGATATAGGGCATGCCCACCAAGGGGTGGAATTGGGGCACAGTACAGACAGATGAAACTGTTTTACTGATAAAGCTGAGAGACTCTGAAAGCTCCTGCCTCTAGAGATTGATCAGATGATGAAGGAAACCTTGTGCTTCTTTCTCTGATAAGATACTAACCTAGTAAGAGCAATTGATTTGGTAGTTGTTGTCAGCAGTAGCAGGTGCAAATTTAAGCACAGCTCCTACCCAAGAACAAACATTTCGGGGCGGGGGGTAAGGCAAATAGTAACTTATCTTTCAAGGAGATGGTGGCATACATATGAAGAGGTCTTGGAAATTCATTTTATTCTATTTTTACTACCTTAAAATGGTATTTCACTTTTTCAAAGCATTTCAAGATATATGCTCATGTATATACATGCTGTTTTATTTACTGAGTTTATAGTATTTAAGGTAAAGGCTCGTACTATGTGGTATCTGATGCTACAAAGAGGATGTTTAGCTGTTATGTTGTGGTATTTAATTAGTCAACAGTGGCATGTACATTCTTGACCCCAAGACCCTGTTGCCTGATCCATACTCTCAGGATTAGCTTGACAGGGAACAGGAAGAGGTCAGAAGCCTCTCTATTAGAACTCTAATGAATATCCAGACATGTGTAGACTCCACCTAAGTTGTACGTGTTGCCTTTTGTACAAATTAGATACAAGCAAAAGTGACAAAAAACTTACACTAGAATAATGCTTTTTTTTTTTTAACCTTCTATGTAGTTGAGACAAAAATGGGCCAAGGAAGTCATCAAACAGAAGATCTCTAAGCTATATCTAGTACAACTGGAGATGTGGATGAATAAGAGTCAAATTCTCCTGATCATTCAATCTGAACATCAGTCAGTATAAAACAGCTCACATAGCTCCAGTTTGTACCATCCTAGACAAACTTCTATCATACCTCCTTCAGTTACCAACAGATATGGTTCTACACAGTTCTGTATAGTTCTATATGTACTCTGAGAAAAATTCCCCAATGCAGGATAATTTCCTCTCTCCCCTTCCCGTATTGTTTCGAATTCCCTCCATTTACCCAGAGTCATTCTTTCCATTTTCTCTACAAATCAACTTGGGGAATTTTTTGCTTTTGTTTTTTTGGTTTTTTTTTTTTTTTTTTTTGCAAACTTACCTTCCTTTTCTGTACAGAGTCATTATCCAAGACTTATTTTTTTCTCTTCTGCATCACTATATTCCTAATTTAGGAGGTAGTAAACTTAGCTGATTTTCCTTAAATAATTTAGATGACTTTCCTTAATAAAAAAAAAAACACTGAAAAAAGAATGCACATATTTTTAACTTTATTTTGCAATTTCATTAGCCCAATCTCAAGCCAGCATTGAGGACTCTAAATTATGCAGAAAGAAGCATGCAAAGCACTTAGGTAGAGTCTACATATGGCTGACAATTTGTTAGATTTCTGGTAAAGATGTTTCTGACCTGTTTTTGTCCCTGGATTGCTGATTGCTAATGGGAATATGCAAAGTGTAACTCTAATGTTCATATTTCTTTAATTAGGAAAACTTTTGTAAAATGAATGTGTTTTCTAAATGAAAGGAAAGATGTAAGACAAGTGATTGCTGTAGCACTGTTGCCCTGAAGAATTTGGGAAGATGATAAGTATAGAAGCTCCAAGTATAGGATAATCTGATAATCCACTTTTTATCCAAATAAAATTCTTCTCTATGTTTAAGAATACTATGAAGAAGGAAGAGGAAGAGGAGAAGGAGAAGAAAAGGAAGAGGAGAGGAGAAAGGGGGAAGAGAGGAGGAAGAAGAAAAGAGGAAAAACAAGAAGAGAAAAAAGGGGGAGGGAGAAGAAAAAACAGATAAAAAGAAGAGGAAAACAAGTTAGTGTGCTCTGGAGAGAGAGAGGAAGAAGGAGAGAGAGAGAGAAAGAGAAACAGGAATGTAACTAAGTTAATATGTATTAGTGCTTTCCTGAGCCTTGAAGATTTACATGAAATTTCCAAGCACTATATGTCTAGGCTCTTTCTAGGTTCTTAGCCTATGGTGATCCCAAGCTTCAGCCAATATCACCACCCTCACTATTACTCTGTTTTCATTTCATAGCGGTCCCAAGGCAATTTCTGTCTCCCAACATTCAGGATCATCAGGAAGAAGAGAGGAAAGAAATATAAAAAGGAAAATCAGAGAAACTCAGCAGGTGTTAATATGGGGGTTGGGTGTAGGGGGAAAGAAAAGTCAGATCTTTGTTCTGGACCTCACAGCGCTCATTCCACTCCTAGCAGAACCTCCCTCAGTCCATGGGGAATCCCAGTCTCCTTTCACCCATGTAACAGGAGCAATGTTACTCTGGTTTTGATACCTTTTACCAAGACCTCAAGGGTAATGAGAAGGAAGTTAACTGTTCGAGCACCTTCTCTATGCCAGATGCTTCTTAGCACATTGCCATTTAATTCTCACTGCACTGTACTGTAAGCATTATTATCTTCATGTCACATTTGTAGAAAATAAGCCTCAGAGAATTTCTGTTACTTTTTCAAGTTTTCACATAAGGAAGGCACAGAGACTGGACCCAGGACATTATGCCTCTAAAGTGCCTGCTCTTTACAAGCTGTCAAAACTGCAACCTGATTATGCTTCAATTGTGGGATTTTACTCATTCTAATTAGAACTGCTAGAAGGTAGACTCTAGCTTCTGGCTTTTCCCTCTCCAGATGCAGATAAAGCCTTATGTTTCTATAGGGTCAGGTATTTTAGCAAGAGAAAGGAAAATTTCACTATTGTGGATTTTCTTTCCCAACTAAATTATATACAATTTTGTGTTTAAATTTTTTTAACATAAATAATATATACTGGTTAAAAAATATTAGAAAATGCATATGAACAAAAAGAGGAACAAAATTGGATCTGATTCTACCACCCAGAGATACCAAATGTGAAAATTATAATGTGTCTTTTCATATTCATAGACTATGGTAAATTGTCATACACATAATTTTGCAGATGGATTTTTCCATTTAATATTATATTATTAGCATAACATAATTCTGTGTGAATAGATATGCATCTATAGCACTGCCTTTTAATAACTGCAGAGTATCCTTTTGTAAAGATTCTACAAAATTTATTTAATCAACACCCTATTGGTTGACATTTAGGTTGACTTTTTTCCCCTGCATTATAAAGAAAAATTCAATGAACATCTCCACAAGTAATTCTCTGTGAATACTATTAATTGCTTCCTGATTATAAAGTCTTAAAATTAGAAATTACTCTATCAAATTGTTACTTCTATTTTTAAACTTTTCATAAATATTTCCACATCTGTTTCAGAAAGTTTATATCAATTTACAATTCTGGTAACACCCTCACCAACATAAAAAAAGCCATATGCTTTTTTATTTTTATGAATTTGTTGAACAAAATAGTCATCTTATTCTGATTTCTATTTTTTGACTTTTAATTTGCTTTAGCAATATATATTTTTCTTATAAAGTCTGTTTATAAAACTGTGTTTCCTAGTTTGTAATTTGTGTCTTGCTATTATGAGAAGTTACATATTTGTGTATCTAAATCTATTATCCTTTTTTAATTTTTCTAACCTTGTTTTCTTATCCTATTTATGACCTTGGTGTTATTCTGAAGAAAGTATTTCTAATCTCAGGACTATGCAAATCTTTAACTCTATTCTAATTAATAATCTCTGAAAAAAACATCTTGAGCCCAGCCAGATCTTAGACCCAGGGTGCCAAATTTCAATCTCTGTTTCTTCCCCTACTCTCCTAGTGACTGTCTTGAAAAGACTGATAGCAGGAAATATATTGACGAGACCATCTAATCATTTAAGAAGGACACAAATTTGTCTTTCTCTGGTAACTGCTGACTTAACAGTTTCATGGGAATAATAGAAAAGAGGAGGAACTATAGTTTCCACACCAGGTACCTGCCCAAAGAATGAACCTCCTTTTCAGCCCCCAAGCTTCAATTTCTGGTTTTGTTTCTCCAAGACCCTGGGGAGCAGCTGTAGGGAGCACAGAAGAATGCCTCCCAAGGCCCTGCTGAGGCTTGCCTTTAGTGGTTTTCTTCAAGTCTCATAGCAGGAGCTTTACAATTGCAAACAGACTTTAGAAACTCCTCTGCCACAGCCTGGCAAGCTGAAGAGGGCTTGAGCTCTTTGTAGGTGGGTGCATGTCAGACTAGTTCCAGTGAAAGTGCGTATTTGCATTCATTCCTGATTCCAGATGAGAATGAATCCTGTGTGCACTAGGCTGAAAAGATAGTTTCCCTAAAAAATTCCAAAGTTCTATTTTCACATATTCTTAGACCCATTCAAATTGTGTATTTTCCCTCCACAAGAACAACTTTATGTCACTGTATGTATCAGCACATGTTAAACTCTTTCATGTTGATATGGTTTTCACAAGAAAAACCCTGTCACCTGTTTAAGAATAGTTACCAAATTTAGGCTGGCTCACCAAGTCTTAACTGTTACTACTTCATCATACCAGAGTATGCAACTAAATTAGACAACTCTTCTCCAGGCATCTACAGAATTTGGTAAATGCCTGGTTAATTTTTCAAGATAACAGGGAGTGACTTCCAAAACACCAAGACAATAAAAAGAACATAGATTTTTGGAATTAAATAGAGATTGATAATTAATTTCCAAGATAAACCTCAATTTACCCATTTTTAAAAACGGAAATAGTATTTCTATCATATGGTCCCTGTAGCAATTAAACGATGTAACCGTCTGGCATTACAGAACTTCAAACATGAGGGAGGACCCAAAACAAACCAGAATTTATTTATTAAAAAAAGGTGTACTTAGTCTTATATGTCCAAACTTTAGTTACTTTTAAAGTACTTTCTGATTGATGCAAAACACCTGTCGAGACACTTTTTCCACTGCTCAAAACAGTTTTGAACACATCGATTTTAATGCCTTTTAGTTCTTCTGCTGTTTTTTTGTTCTATCTCTTTCCCATCAGCAAAACATTGCTCTTTAAGGACTTTTTTCATCTGGGAAACAAACTAAAAGTCCTTAGGTGAGATTTGGTGAATAGGGAGGGTGGAACATGGGTGTCATATCATTTTTAGTCAAAAATTGCTGAACACTCAGTGTGGTGTGGGTGGGCAGATGCACTTGTAAATCACCCATCAGGAAATGGGAAAAACACGCCGCAAGACTCTCCAAAAAAAATCCACTGAAGCCTCTCGCAGCCTCTCATAACAAAGCTAGCTGGTACACTGATGCCAATAGGTTCCTATAACACTTACCTAGTGGGGGAAGCCTGTACTACAAGGGGCCAGTCCTGCAAAAGATAATTCCTGCTTTTTGTGGGGGGGGGGGAGGTCCTTCCTCATATACAAGAAAGTATACAATACATTTAATAAGTTGTTCATTTTTGTTCATTCCCAGCAGTTGTCATTTCTGTGAACAAGGAAAGTCAGAAACCACATTTTCCCCCAAGGCAGCTCCAGAGCACCTTTTCACCTACTTCCCCTGCCCCAGATTTCTCACTCAGTATTTAACCCTTTCTTTGCAACCCACCCTTCTGAGCTCCCAATCTCCCTAAGTAAAATAAATAATTTTCCAACTTTCTCTAGCCCCCCCATTTCATCAGCTGTATTACTTGCTAGTTTCTATCCCAAAACAGAGCTTGACAAAAATGGGGGAAGATCATATTGCAATATCTCAAAGATGCGTAAGAGATTTCTCCTCCTAATAAACTGGCTGATATTGTCCCTGCTTTGTGAATATGAATACGTCAGAGTTTCCTTTCTCATGATCTTCATTCTTTAACTCTTTCTTGGTCTTGGATTTGACCTTGAAACACCTGGAACCCATTTCAAAAATCGAATAAAGTTTTACAAAATGTGAGCTCTGGAAATTTTGTCATCTTATATTCCTAATGAGTAGCACAAGGCCAGACATATTGCTACTCAATAAATGCTATTGAGTGTAGAATATCATTGTGAGTTGTGCCCACTATTTAAGGAGAGTAAACTCTTTATATGTGAAACAGACCTAAAAGGGTGATAGTTTTTGTAGGAACAATAATAGACATTAAAAAGCAAGTTTTTCTATCTTCATGGGACACGTGTTAAGTTCGAACATGTTTTCTCTACAAATGACATATAAGCAGAAGGAATGAGTTTTAGACATAGCAAATAATAATGCCATAGGCAGGAGCATGTCTGAACCAATGAAGAAGAAGCCCGATGTACAGGCAAATACTGAAGTATTTAGAATTTTTTTCTGAACCTTAATACTGGTCACGATTGTGTAAATAGAACAAGACAGCATAACTAAAGACAAGAACACACAAAATTTATTACAACTGGGTGACTCAGCAGTTGGTCCAAGAGATGTAATAGACAGAGTTAAAAATTGTAAAGTCTTAGACTGGACGCAGTGGCTCAAGCCTGTAATCCCAGCACTTTGGGAGGCCAAGGCAAGAGGAGTGCCTGAACTCAGGGATTCGAGACCAGCATGGGCAACTTGGCGAGACCTCACCTCTACAATAAATCAAAAAATAAGCCGGGTGTGGTACTGGGTGCCTGTAGTTCCAGCTACTTGGAAGGTTGAGGCAGAAGGATCGCCTGAGTCCAGCAGGTTGAGGCTGTGGTGGCTGTGAATATGCCACTGCATTCCAACCAGTGCGACAGAGTGAGACTCCAACTCCAAAAAATAAAAAAAATTAAAAAGTATGACACACAACTCCTAACTGCTTTACTTTTTTTTTTTTTTTTTTTTTGAGATGGAGTCTCCCCATTGCCCAGGCTGGAGAGCAGTGGCACACTCACGCAGCCGCGACCTACTGGGCTCAGGTCATCCTTCCACCTCAGCCTTCCAAATAGCTGGAACTACAGGCTTGCGCCACCATGCCTGGCTAATTTTTTGAATTTTTTGTAGAGATGAGGTCTCACCAAGTTGCCCAGGCTGGTCTCAAACCCCTGGGCTCAGGCAATCCTTTTGCCTCGGGCTCCCAAAGTGCTGGGTTTACAGGAGTGAGCCACCACGCCCAGCACTACTTTACTCTGAAAAGAAATGCACGGGAAATTTTTGTGCTTAATTTATAAAAACTACCTGACCTTTTAGTCAGAGATACCATGCTTCTGGCCTAGTGGAGCAGCTATGATTCCCCTCTTCACTCATCTTTCAATGGCTTGTGTTTATTAATTGGTAGAGATCTTTACATAGAATCAGGTGAATGTTATACAAACAAACCTGGTCTAGTTCACTAACAAGACTGCCTCACTGAGAAAGGTAGATCCTCAGATCTTTAGGTCATAAAGGATTAAATTCTATCTTAACGTTCCCTTTATTCCAGGGACTTAATGGCTAATTGGAAACCATGAAACTTAGCATTTTCTGATATTTACCACATAGTCATCCTATATGTTTTTCATTAGGAAATCATCAGTTTATTTTCATTCATTTGTAACATTTGATCTGGGACTCTTTTTAATTCTTTTTTTTTTTTAAGTCAGAGTCTCACTCTGTCACCCAGGCTAGAGTGCAGTGGCATGCTCACAGCCACTGTAGCCCTAACCTACTGGACTCAGGCGATTCTTCCCCTTCAGCCTTCCAAGTAGCTGGAACCACAGGCATGCACCATCACGCCCGGCTTATTTTTTCGATTTATTGTAGAGATGAGGTCTCACCATGTTGCCCAGGATGTTATCAAATCCATGGGCTCAGGCAATCTTCTGACCTCAGCCTCCCAAAATGCTGGGATTACAAGTAGGGCCACCGTACCTGGCCCCCTCTTTTTAATTCTTGTGCCTGTGGTTCTGTGGATGGAAGTGGGCTTGAGAAGAAGAGGATAAAAGTAGGAGAATTTGCACGGATACAACTCTGCTAGTTGGTTTGGTCTCACTGGGAATATTCATTCTCTTGGAAGAATGAATACCTCTCAATATCTTCATTATACTAATGAAAATCATTCTAAGCAAATTTGAAAAAAGTGCTTTATTTTACCTCTAAATGAAATCCAGGAAGAGCTCAGGGCTGAGTTTTATAAAAGTTGTTTGACCAGACAGATAAAATGAGCAATGGCTTTCTTGAGCTAAGATTGTCATCAACATATTTAACCACTGTGAACCCAGCACTGCCACCCATTCTTCAGGTTTTGTACTGTGAAGTTTGGATAGTAAACATACTCTATTCTCTGTGTATGCGGATCACTCGGCAAATACTCAAGTATTATATAGTGATTCAAAATATAGAATTCAAGCACAGACATCCATATTATGTACATATTATATATAAAGATACTATGCTAGGCTCTGGGATTGGGTCATTGAAAAAGATACAATCTCTGCTTTCGAGGACCTGAAAATTAGAAAGGCAGATGGGCATTTATGGAAATATCTATAATAAGCCAAGTGTGTTAATTGAAAATAAATATATATATGAAATGAAATTGCTGTATAGAAGGGAATGGATAAATTCGGGTCTCACCAATGCCTTTGTCAAACTTACAATCCAGTGAGGGAAACATTCAGACACATACAAATACAGAAAATGTAAGTGGTATGACATTTAAAAAATTAATAAAAAAAAATAAATGACCGGGTGTGGTGCCTCAAGCCTGTAATACCAGCACTTTGGGAGGCCGAAGAGAGTGGATTGCCTGAGTCCATGGGTTCAAGACCAGCCCAGCAACTTTGTGAGACCTCGTCTCTATAATAAAAATAAAAAATTACCTGGGCATGGTAGCACATGCCTGTGGTTCTGGCTAGTTGGAAGACTGAGGCCGAAGGATTTCTGGAGCCCAGCAGGTTGATGCTGGGGTGGCTGTGAACATACATGCCACTGTACTTCAGCCTGGGCTACAGAGTGAGACTTCAACTCAATTAAAAAAAAAAAAACTTAAATTGACCTTGATGAGTACATACATGAATATGTATATGTGCATGTGTGTGTTAGACTGTCTCAACATTAATCTGTGTGTGTGGAAATGTAAAGGCAAAATAAAAGCTGATACTTTTACCAAAAGATGGCTGCCTCTGTTTTCTTTTTTGAGTTGGAGTCTCACTCTGTCACCCAGACTGGAGTGCAGTGGCCGCTCCCGGCCACCACAGCCTCGACCTGCTGGGCTCCAGCGATCCTTCCGCCTCAGCCTTCCGAGTAGCCAGAACTATAGGCGCGCGCTACCACGCCTGGCTGATTTTTTGATTTATTGTAGAGATGAGGTCTTGCTGCCCAGGTGGGTCTCGAACCCGCGGGCTCAGGCAATCCTCTCGCCTCAGCCTCCCAAAGGTGCGGGATTACAGGCTGAGCCACCGAACCCGGCTGGCTGACTCTTTTAACAGATTTATACAGACAAGACCACTGTATTCCTCTTGATAACAAGAAGAAGGTATACAGGTTTCAATTTTATTCTCCTGCTCCTACTAAGAGATTATCATTACATTTTAACAGCTGTGAGCAGAAGTGATTTTTAGGTGCCTACCTGGTTGTCTACCCTGTTCCTTTACAAGTGCTGCATGACTTGCTAGCTGTTTCTAGAGGAAAGAAGGACCTTATGGGAACACTATTCTCTCATGTGTTCACTAGATCATAGGGTTAGCTTTAGTGTTCATAAGAAAAAATAATTAGAGTGCCTTAAAATTTTGTGTAGATAACAGGAAAATCATCATAAAAAATAATTATGCATTAACTACTTTTCATGCAACTGTAGAGCTGATATATTATTACCCAAGTTTAACAGTTAAGAAAGCTGAGACCAATGCGAGTTTGCATGTCTTGCCTTGGGTTACATAAAAAGCTAATATATAAAGCTTATTTTTCCCAATTCATGCCGTGTCTCCATCATTCCTGGACTAACTACAAAATTCCTTCCTCTTACATGAATACTTACTATTCTTTTCACTGATCTTTCTTATATGAGCCTGTTGACAGTATTTGACCCTTTCCTATCTATGGCAATAGAGGTCATTGTTAACAAAAATTCTAGAGAAAGTTCATTGGTGTCGGGCTCGGTAGCTCAGCCTGTAATCACACGTTGGGAGGCTGAGGTGAGTGGATTGCCTGAGCCCGCGAGTTCGAGACCCGCCTGGGCAACTTGGTGAGACCTCATCTCTACAATAAATAATAATAATAAAAAAATTAGCTGGGCATGGTAGCGCGTGCCTGTAGTTCCAGCTACTTGGAAGGTTGAGATGAAAGGATTGCTGGAACCCAGCAGATAGAGGCTGTGGTGACCAGGAGCGTGTCACTGCTCTCCAGTCTGGGCGACAGAGTGAGACTCCAACTCAAAAAAAAAAAAAAGAGAAAGTTCATTGGTTATGTACTGAACACAATGTATTTCTTTTAAATAAATGAGCCAAAAGCAAATTACACTGAAATGTTTCCTCATAGTATTAAATTTACTAGTAAAGTGTATTCAGTAAAGCTGCCCGTGGTCTTAGCACTCCCTGAATTTGAGGAACTAACAGCGATTCTGTGTAAATGCCATTAACAACATCGTTCAGAGTAAGTATCTGGCTCTCTTTTGGACAAGCAGAATTGATCAGTATTCGAGCAGCATTTTACCTCCTTGCTAGGAACCTTCTGAGATGGGACCTTGAGATGTGAATGCCTGAAATCCTTGCTCTTTTTACACTAAGAAATGAACTCCTGTGCCACAGGATCTCATTGTCCTTCAGATGTAGATGTATTTTAATTCATCATATCTCTGTAACCTGATGTTGGCTCCAGCTCTGAAATGCAAATCTCATTCCCCATGCCCCTGCTGCCCTCCTCAGAGGTGACTTGAAAGAACACATAGACAATACCTCTGACAATCTTTGCTTTCAGGAGATCTGAAAGGTGAGGGGCTTTGTAATATATGCTTTCAATTCTGTTGCCATAGTCCACTTTGCCTTTCACAAAACACATATAGGCCAGAGTACATTAAATTTGATTAAAACTGTGGATTTTGTTTACACATAGGAGAGAATTTTGAGCTCGCTTAACGGATGCCTTCACAATCCTGATACCAATCAGTGAAAAGTGCAGGGTATGCTGCAAAAATCAATAGACCATTCGCTTTGGACATTTCAAAAGAAAGATAGAGTTTCTGAAGTTAGAAATATGTTTGTCCCCAAATAATTCATTTTAGCCCTACTTCCAAGAGCTCTCTTTCTAACTTTTTCTGAGGGGTGTGTGTGTGTGTGTGTGTGTGTGTGTGTGTGTGTGTGTCTGAGTTGACAGTGACACAAGCATTAGCGAAATGAAATCTCCAGATGGAGCACCCAGGATGGACCAGATTAGGTGCTTAAAATGTCAAATGAATAAGCACACATTATTTATCTTCTCCTATGATATGAGTCTTAGCAGCAAAGGAAAACACTAGTTGCTAGCATTATTTTCAACAACTATTACATTATTTCTATCTAGGAAAGTATGTTTTTTCAGTAACTGCCTCTTCTGATCCATATGCATAAAAATATTTCCATTGTAAATGGTCTGATCACTGAAGTGTGGAGAGAGGTTGATTCAAGTATTGAGTACATAAATAAATAAACAAAACTGTTAGGTAAGAAACAATACATTCAAAGCAATTAAGTAATATTAGTAACACCTTATTTTAGTGCAAGATAACTTAATTTTTATATTCAGCAGCTCACTGCCCTCCTGTTTACAGGCCTATTGTTTTTTTTTTACTTGTATGTTAACTTATACTATTCGAAAAGCTCTGAAGCACAATGACTTCCATCCTTGAAAATATTTTATCTGGTTGGGCGAGGTGGCTCAGCCTGTAATCCCAGCACTTTGGGAGACTGAGGCAGGTGGATTGCCTGAGCCCGCGGGTTCAAGGCCAGCCCGGGCAACTTGGCGAGACCTCGTCTCTACAATAAAATAAAAAATAGCCAGGTGTGGTAGCACGCACCTGTAGTTCTGGCTACTCTCAAGGCTGAGGCGGAAGGATCACTGGAGCCCAGCAGATTGACACTGGGGTGACTGTAAGTGTGTGTGCCACTGCACTCCAGCCTGGGCCAAGGAGTGAGACTTCAACTCAAAAAACAAAAAGAAAAGAGAAAATATTTTATCTTCCAGTTTATTGCAATAGCACCCTCCAAAAATTAAGCTTGGATTCGTTTTCTTGGCAAATGTGGGTCAGAAATCAACTAAATACTGATAACTTCATTATTTTAAAATTACAGGAAAAAATTAAGCCATTGTTTTGAACTGTCCAAATCATTGTATTAATCATAATCATTTCATACTCAGCTAGTGCATGTTCCTCAACATCCTGTCCCTAGGTTAAACAATAGTATCATTTCTTTAATAACTATCATTCTCTACTATTTTAATGTATACACATATATTTAGAATATTTTTTAAATAATGTATTTTTTGATAAAATGTCTTTTTTTTTATAAGAATGTTTGTAAACCATCAGAATGGAAGCACGTATTACAATGACAATATCAGCAGTTCATTTGAATACAAGGACAGCTGTGTATTCAAACTATTTTTTTTTTGTCATTTAATATGTACTATCTAAAGTAAAATTTGATAACTTAGGCAAAAATAACACTATTGTGCAAAAAAGAATTTGCAGACCCTATTTTTCTGATGGGCTATTTGGTTAGATTTCACCCTACATAATTTGTCAAATCTTTCTTTATTTTGCTTGCGTGGATAAATCCAAATGACACAGGTGTCTTCTAGTAGAAATGGGGTAGATTTTTTTTTTAATCCATCCTCCAATCTTTTGGGTGATTAGACAGGGTAAATATTTTCTGTCTTAAAATAGGCTTGCAGTGGAAATCCTGCTATGACATGAATCCCTCCTTACAGAAATTCCATTCAGCAAACATTTCCCCTGCCTGAATGTGTACAGAGTCTACTTCGTGCTGTGCATAAGACATTGTACAGAGAAATCCAAGACGTAAGGACTCTCATTAAACTTCTGAGAGTTCGATGGTCAGTAAATATTTCAATTTCTATATTCTAGGTGAGGAAACGTAATTTAACTTGTCAGAGCTTTTATGTGGTTCAGCAGATGAAATTGTGAGGGAATGTGCTGTAAGCTCCAACGGAGCTGTTGACAAGGATAGGTGGAAGTAGAGAGCCCTTGATAAGTCCTCCTAGTGAAAACCTAATCCCCCCAAAATGTTCTGTCATTGTTTTTCTTAAGGTCTGTAAATGGGTTAGCATTTAACTAATTTTACTAGATTTTTAAATAAATAAATAATATAATTCCCGGGATGATTTTTGCTGTTTTTAGAACTTTTACTATTTCTGGACAAAAACTGACCTAGATATTTTGGGGGGGCTGGGAGAAGGTTTCAGTTAACTACATTTCCTTTTACTCATACTCTGTGACAGTGCTGATTCTTGCCATTAGCAGCAAGACAAGGTAAATATGGAGATTTGGCTCTTTCTCCAACCTAATGGTTAACATGTATGATGTCACATGCTGCTTTGGGGAGGGGGGTTTCTCTCAAAGAACCATGTATTGGTGAATACTTATACAGCAGATTACTGTACTAGGGTCTACAAGAATTAAATACATATGTAAATACATTAATGAAAATGGGGGAAATGGGAAAGAGAAGGAAGATGACTTTTTTTCTAATGAAGATTTATATCAGGAAGTAGAGTAAATATGTAACATACATGCAACTAGGCAGTTATGATACTAAGTTTCAAATATACCATAGATAGCAATGGGTAAGGGAATGAGCTTTGGCATCAGATAGCCTTGAGTTTCTATTCTATTCTGTCATTGGTTAATAGCCTATATGGGCAAATGCATTAATGTCACCATCTCTCTGTGTCCTTATATGAGAGATAATAAGGGTACTTTATATGTTTGTTGTGAGTATTAAATAAAGGAATATTTGTAAAGCAAGGTGTCTGAAACTGGCAACCATTCAATAAACTTTGTTATTATTAGCAATAGTACTTGAGGAAAACAATATTTCACATGTTTATGAGAGTTAAGAGTTTTCTCTTTCTTCTAAGAAAAATTCAATAAAATCTAATTACTGATGGGATATAGCGTAAGTATTGGTAAAAGACGAGGTGTACATCACATTGATAATCCAGGCATCATTCATTCATGCATTAATTTAAGTAAATGTTAATTGTACATCTATGGTGTGCCAGGCTGGTCTCACTCTCAGCACTAGCAATGAAAGAATGATAATGAGAAACATGATCCTAAACTTAAAGTGTTCATATCTGGTCATGAAGACAGACCCATTTTAAACCAATGAATAAATAAAACAATTAGAAACAGTAGTAAGCACTATGGAGGACAGAGTACTGAGGTAGAGAAAAATCTTTCAGAGGAGAGCCAGAGAGGGTCTTCCTGAGAAGGTGACTTCAGGGTGAGATTCAGAGCATGAGAAAGAGTCTATCATGGGCATAGAAGAGGCCCCAGAGGAGGTGCAAAGTCTCTGAGGGGAAATCAGTGTGGTTTATTTTATCATCATTACCAGTGGTAGAATAATCAAAAATCATCCTGCTGCTTATAAGGAGTTGTAATTAGAATAAGTTTGTGCTTGTTTAGATTTATTTTTATCACCAAGCCAACTGGTATTTCAAAAAGTTATAAACCTGGCCGGGCTTGGTGACTCAGTCAGTAATCCCAGCACTTTGGAGGCTGAGGCGAGTGACCAGCCCAGGCAACTTGGCGAGACCTGTCTCTACAATCAGAAATTAACTGGGCGTGGTAGCTCACACCTGTAATTCCGACTACTTGGAAGACTGAGGAGGAAGGATCACCGGAGCTCAGCAGGTCGATGCTGGGATAGCTGTGAGTGTGCCACTGCACTCCAACCTGGGCGACTGAGTAGAAATGAGGTGGATTTTTTTTTTAATCCATCCTCCAATCTTTTGGGTGATTAGACAGGGTAAATGTTTTCCCTGTAACTCAAAGAAAAAAAAAGTTATAAACCCAATGGTTTCAATATTATTGAAAGCAGATGTCATTTGTATACTTTTACAAAATCAAACCACAACAGCAGCCACAACTTTTGACTTATTATTTTGAGAGTTAATGTAAAAAGTGAAAGATTTATATGCTCTGAAGAGAAACCAGAGTCTTGAAAGTTAATGTAGTAAAGACAACTATGTATGCCACCATGGTCATTACTCCTTGTAAAGGGAGAAGCAAGACCTAAAAATAATAATACTATAAGTAGATATTAGGTTAGGAATCTTTGAAATAGACATTATGGGACCCACAGTAATATATTCTCTCTATTTTATATCATGCCAGATCTGGGTCATCATAAAATACCCAGAATAAATTTTTTGTCTTTGGAGAGCCACATTTAGGTCGGCCACTTTCCGCTGGGATGCTAGATTGCTCCTGGGAACAGGCTCATCACAGCACGATGAAGACCAGAGTGGGTTTGGAAATAGAAGGAAACAAAGGAATTGGATTCAAAGATAATACCCTCATTCTAACTTAAAGTATGAAATGTTCAATAACTCCACAAAAATCTCCTAAAATCTAATAGCACTTCTAATAGCTCTTCTGAAATGCCCATCCTCCCCTCAGGACCTAGCAATCTTCCTAGAGTTATGTGAAATACGTTTTCAAAAAGCATGGTCTAGACCAGCGCCTTTCTACTTTTTCATTTCCATACCACACCTGTCAAATTGTTTCAGTTTTATAACCCTGCCCCCGTAAATACATTCAACTCTCAATTACCCTCACCAATAAAGGGGAGCATTAGTACAGATAATCGAAACTGGTAAATAATCTGCTCCATTGGACTGTAGTCAGCTCCTCCTACCCAGGCTGTGTACTGTGTGTGTGTGGGAAGAGTAAGTGGGCCTCTGCTCCGAGAAAGAGCTTCAACTGACAAAGAGTCTTGTCTCCCACCTTTGTAGCTAGATTAATGTCAGGTTTACACTACCCAAAGACTTCTAATGAATGCTCAGAACCACTGCATGTCATACTACTACAAAGTTCCTTATCAAGATTTGAAACCGGATGTTGTGGAGTCAAGAATAAGCTATTTGGCAGGGATCATGCCTGTAATCCCAGGACTTTGGGAGGCCAGGGTGGGAGGATTGCTTGAGCCAGGAATTTGAGATCAAAGTAACATAGCAAGACCTCATCTATCAAAAAAAAACAAAAAAAAACCAAAAAAACAACTTACCCAAGTGCAGTAACCTGCGCTTGTAGTTCCAGCTACTCAGGAGGCTGAGGTGGAAGGATCACCTGAGCCCAAGAGAGTGAGGGTGTGGTGAGCTGGGATCGTGCCACTGCACTCCACCCTGGGTGACAGTGTGAGACTCTGACACAAACACACAAACAAAATTATTTAAAAACCTGAGATAATTTTGAGATTCCTTTTTTTTTTCTTTTAGAGATGAGGTCTCACTATGTTGCCCAACCTGGTTTCAAACTCCTAGGCTCAACCATCCTCCGGCCTCATCCTCCCAAAGTGCTGGGATTACAGGCATGAGCCACTGTGATCAGCCAAGAGATGATTTTGCAAAGTAAGCTTCAACTGGACATGCCAACTTCTGTATACATCTGCACAAAACTGTGACTATGGCACACCTCCTCATTTCTACTTCATCTTATTATTTTTCTATCACAGATAGTTATGGTATCTAGGGCATTTCTCTCCTTTTAGAATGTCAACAGGGGTTATCTAAGTTATAATATACTCTTTAAAACATAATTAATGTCACCAAAGTTCTCAAGACAGATCAGATTGTTTTTGCGAGGTTCTGGGTAGTAGTGATGAGTTGTAGTAGCAAAGATTGCTGACATGAAGTGATCAGTTGGAGAATCATGATTCAATAAAGTGGTTTTGCCAATTAAGTGATCACGAACACTGAGAAGAAAGCACCCTCATTGTAAAGATGATCACAGTCCTGAAACTGAGCTCATCTGGACTTCAGGATCTATCAGATGTTACCTTCCCCCTCACACAACTTCTCTCTCTCTCTGTTGCTGGGTGATCCTGCACTTTCTCCCATCTTCACCCAACTTCTTTTCACTTTTACACAGCTTTTCTTTTCATTCTTCCTTACTCCTCTTTCTGACATTATCTTTTTACTACCTTCCTAAGTCTCATTTTCTATGTCCCTTCTTCCTATTAAAAAAAAAATTCTTGCCTCCTTAATTTACTCCAAAAACCTTATTTTTGATACTTCCCTTAACTTCCTACCCCAGTCTTTTTACTTACTTCCCCTCTGCCCTGGCCTCCTGCATTCTGATTAGATACCATATGTATAACAAGGTAGACAGATGCTTTGCTGTTAAACTAAAGGGCTTTTTAATCTACCAGAACAGAAACCACGAGCTTTCTTTTTGTTTGGGGACATCAGCAATTCATGGCAAAGGGCTTAGGAATACAAATGAGGGTTTTTCTCTTCAAGCAGCATGGAGTCCCAGCATGTCTCTCTGACTCTCTCCTTATTTTACTTGATCTGCAAAGTAGAAATCTGCGCGTGTGATGGATTCATAAATACCACTAATGACACTTAGAGCTCTGTACATACGGTTTTTGCAACCATGGGAGCAGCTGACCAGCCAGTGTTTGTCCGTGACTGTCAATGCATTTTATCTATTATCTATCTACATATTCTTTTTTAAATCATTGACCATCAGTAGTGTTTATTTTGATGAGTTTCTCATCTTTATCTAAATTGAAAGTATTGTTTCTTTCCAGCACTTACTTTTTAATCAGATATGTCTTTTGGGTAGACAGTGAAGGCCCACAGACAGCCTCTCTGACCACACAGCCAGAAGGTGCCCATTGTCTGACAGACATTACTCTGTAGGGCTCTCTTGGTGCTAGCTCCGATCCAAAAGAAAAAAAGATGGAGAAAAGAACCACCAATTTTAGGACAAGGACTCTCAGACAAAAACTGTTCGAACCCCAGACTACATTTGGAGAGTAGTCTTTGCTGTAGAAGTCAGCTTCCATCTCTCCTTGGGGTAGGGTGGTTCATCTGTCACAGTAATAGGGCCTCACTGCTGCTTATCCAGCAGTTAACAGCATGGGATTCAAAAGAAGGCTGCTATGGAAGCAGAGGTGTCAGTGCCACACTCAGAGCCCTCCATGTGGAAGGTGTGGCCCCCAGCCACCAGGAGCTCTAGCAAAGTGAGTTCTCACCCAATAATCCATAGCCATGGATTTCTTTAAATCTAGTAATATTGTTCTTGATTGTATTGTTATTCTTTCTAGATATTTTTAACTTGACTTTGCAACTTTGCACTTAGCATTGATAATTTTTTTCTTTGCTACTGTATGGCTTTCCCTAAAAACTCCCTGAAGGGAAATAGAGCAAGTAGTACTTTCCATATTTTACAGATGTGGAAACTGAGAAATAGGTGAAGAAGTAACCTTTCTCCCCCAGAGAAACTCAAAGAAATGATTGCAATTGTAAAGCCAGTCATATTACCTTTTACTCCCCCAGTAAGGAGGAAAAAACTTGATCTTTCTGCATGAGTGAGATTGGACACTCTCTCAAGCCAAGTGCTGTGGGACTCAGACAGAATGGGCCACCTGTTATGGAGGTTACATAGGTCAGGTGATAATTCTCAGCTGTTCAAACAAATAAACTTCAACACCACAGGTCATTTCTTCTACCTGCTCTTTGTGTCCACAGCACCCTGCCGCGCTGCCAAGCCATTTACCCCTTTTAATTGAGCAGACATGGCCTTTTTCTGCCTGTGCCATTTTTTTTTTTTTTTTAGCTTGTTACCGCCACAGTTAAAAATTAACACTATGATAAAAATGAATGCTTGCTACATCAGCCAAATGCCATTACCAGCAAGGGGGCTTATGCTAGAACTCGTAGGCACCGCGTAAATTCAATTTGTGAATCTCTGACTGCCCTGGATTGCACAAAGATACAGGGTCCGCTGCCCTCATGTAACTTGGTAGAGCCCACTGCATAATGGAATGTATAGCTATTGTATCTCTCACAAAGAATCCTCTTTGGTCAGTCAGGAAGCCCAGAAAACGCATCAGTCCTTCTGTTTTCTGTGAGAAACAAAATATATGACACAGAAATCTTAGCTTTCTGGGTCTAGTCCTTCATGCACAGCGGGGAGGCCGGGGAAGTCTAGAGACCGGACCTGCCAGGGGAGCATAGTAAGATGCATTCTTCTTGCTGCCGTCTCCCCATGGAGCAGAACCATCAAGTCCAGAATTCTCAGCTCACTAAGCTATTCTGGTCGCTTTGAGTTAGCCATCTCTTCACTGTTCCTCTCCAGGAAAGCTTTTCCCACCCCCACACACTTCAGAACTTCTGTTCACTTTCAAGTGTTTTTTTTTTTTTTTTGGTTCTTTTGTTAAGATCATTTCTCTTCAAGTCATTCAAAGCTTCTTTGAGAATTCTCAAAGACATAAAGCACTCCTTTTGGCTTGGATTCCTGGTTATTTCAAGGAGGTGGCTGAGAATAAAATCTGTGTGTGCCTGTGTGCACATGGCCCCCTGCATCCAGAGCATGTGGGCACTGGCCCTGGAGTGTGCAGGGGCATGGCTGATTGATCTGGGGCGGATAACCTGTGGAGTTGAAGGCAAGAGAGGTTTTCATTCTTGCACTGCTCTTGTTTATCTCTGGAATGAGGTAGAAGTTATATCACCAATCTTTCTTTCAGTAAGGTCAAAATAATGTATTGCTCTCCTAGCCTCAGTTTTTTTCAGGTGAAAGGACTACATATTTAGGTTATTATGTTGCCTGATCTTTAAACATTGTGTGTGCACACATATTGCCTAAACACACTTCTTTGGAACCTCAACATATCCATTTAAGCATAGAATTTTGCTTTTCAGGAAAGCAGCAAGAGTGTAGAATTCAGAGACTGATTTCTGGAACCCCAGTCCTACCACTTACTAGCTATGTACCCCATTTTTCCTGTTAAATGGGTAATGTAATACTAGCCACTGTATGGGATTATTAGGAGATTTATGAGCAGATCTAGGATTAGCCGTTAGAACAATGTCTGGCATCTTAATATAGGTCCATAAATGGGACTGGTAATGTTATTACTCTACAAACAACTTAGACGCAATCTCACAATTCTTTTCAGTTTTTCTAACACACCAAGGTTTTTGGGTTGTTTTTCTGTCTCACGATGTCAAGGTCTTTTTACTTGCTGTTTTCTCTGTGTAGTATATTTTCCTGTTGCCTACTTCCCCTACCTTAACACTATGTCATGTTTAGCTTTATTTCATTCTTCAAATCTCACTCACAGGAAGACCTTTCATGACCATTGACTCTAAGCTACATCTGCTCTCTTGTTATCCTCTGTTTCAATATCTTGTTCATTGTTTATAGCATTTACTAAAGTTTAGAAGTATTGCTTGTCTCTTTACTTGTGCATGATCTTCTCCAGTAGAGAGGAGATTCATCCTTGTGGGCAATGACCAAGTCTGTCTTATTGACTATTAATTTCCTTTTTTAATTCATTAAGTCAATGTATATTAATTTAGAGTTTACTTTATGCCAAGTACTTTTCTAGGCACCATAGATTTAATCATGCATCAAACAAGCAAATTCCTACCTTCATGAACTTACAGTTTAGTTGGGAACATAAACAATGAACAAATCAGGAAAATATATAGTGTGGCAGATTTTGATAAATGCAAAGGGGAACCCTAAAGCAAGAAAAAGGGATAGGGAATGTTGGGGGAGGGGTTGCTATTTTAGATAGAGTCACAAGAGGGTGTATCCCTGTAGCTAGGTGCAGGAGGAGAGTGAAAGGTGGGGAGAAGAGCAAGCATGAAGGCCCCTAGGGAGAGGGCTCACCTGGTGTCTTGGAAGAATAGGAAGGAAATATCTGAGGTGGAGTGGAACAAATGAGGCAAGACTAAGAGGAGATGGGTTCAGGATGACTGAGAACCACGTTTGGAACTGTATAAGGACCTGGGCTTTTGCTCTGAGTGCACTAAGGAGTCTTGGAGGAGAAGAGAAGTTCATGACTTAGACTTTAACAGAATCATTCAGACTACTGAGTTGAGATTAGATTGAAGGGCTAGAGCAGGCACTGAGAGACCAATTAGGAGACTATTTCAAAAATCCAGAGGTGATAGAAATTCCATAAATACTTGCATAGAAATAAATATGCTTAGAAGTCTACAAGTCTCTAGGTGTTAGTTTGGGTGTTGGCACACCAAGATTCTAAATTCAGTGCTTCTTACATACCCCTGTGTTTCTTTGTACTCAGCTAATGATATATGTCCTGTCCCCATCACCCTTAAAGCTGCGAAAGACAAAATGTTGGTGATGATGGATAAAGCCAGAGAGAATTATGATACTAGACACTCAGCCAGTGTTGCTCTAAAACAGTGCCTTGCTTTTGATCTGTGAAACAGGCATTTCTTTCTCCTTCATCACTTAGAAGCAAAATGAGCATCATTTTTAATACAGAGAGAAAAATAGAGAGACAAAAAGAGCTGGGAAAAAAAGGAACAAGAAACTGCTGTCAGCATACGAAGTGTCAGCAAGAGCCACTTGTCTTTTTACTTTCTTTTCCTTGAACCCAAGGGGAAATCTCCTAGGACTTTTACCACTTATGAATGGTTTTGTTTAGCTTCATAAAAAATGTGCTAAATATTTAACTACCAGCATAATGACTTTAATCAATAACAGCAACCTCAAGCCTAACTTGGTTTTCGAGACTTCGAGACCATAAGTTCATTTAAAATAAGTATTGATAAATGGAGAAGATCTGAAACTCTGCTTAGACAAGAATATTTCTGATCATCTGATATGATAAGAGAAGTTCTTTAGAGTTTTATAAAATTGAAGCATTAAATATACAAAGTTAACATCAAAGGAAAAAAAGAATAGCTGATAGGGCTATGATAATTAAGTACTACTTTAAATTTATGCATCAGCTTTGTGACTACGTTAATAAAACCTGCACAGTTCATTGTATACAGACTTTCTCAACTTGAGTTTCTCTCCAGAGTTCAGAAATGAGCATCCCTGGGAAATGTGTTGGAATGTAAGGGGAAAAGAGAGAGTGCAAAGTTGCTTTCTATGTTGATTGCAAAGGTTGGTTGAATCTAATCTTTGCTCCTGTTTTTCGTAGCTCAGACATTTTATCTTTGGTTTAGAGTCAAACTTTCTAGGCTGAAAATTATATTTTTAAGGTAAAGAATGAGATCTGAAAATGTTGTTACTTCTGGCATTAGAAAAAATTTTAAAGCAAAGTTGAGCCTTTAGGTCCCGAATATCAGAAAAAAATTCTTCTATTAAATATAGTTTTATATTTACAGATAGAGCATTGCAAAGGTGATAGTTCAATGGCATATTCCAACACAAAAATAGTCAATCTTACCCCAATAACCTGATACTCTTTATAATTTTGTCCTCCTCAAAAGACTTGGCAACATTTTCTAAAGCTTTCCTGTTCCCATTTATTTTCTATCAGCATCGGTACCCATTTTCTAGAAGATGGTGATAGGTTGTAAGAATGTTCTCTGTGGGAATGATTGAGCACTACTCCAATGTTGATGATGTTTCTGCCAAGTCCCATATGTCTTAAGTTTCCCAAATAGACATATAAAACATAATATATAGTTCTGTTGTTTCTTTCAAAAGCCTGAACTTGCAGAATATTTTTGGCGATAAGCATCACAGGTCAGTACTCAGACACATTCTGACTACCATAGGGTATTTAAAGATCTGAAATAGCAGATAAGTGTAGGGAAGATAATGCTTAAGAGGAAGAAACAAGAAGAGAGAGAAAGAGAAAGAGAGAGGGGGGGGAGAGAGAGAGAGAGAGAGAGAGAGAGAGAGAGAGAGATTGAGGAGTGAAATAGACATGAGAACATTGAGAATGAGAGGTAAGTAAAGGAAGACAAGATAATAATGAAGTTTTTGTTTTTGTTTTAATTTGCTTTTCCATCACTCAACATTTTCTGAAAGCATTAGTATTCTGGGTCAAATATTGAGCTCCTTCTGCCAAAAATCAAACAGGAAAAATATAAATAAACTGTAAAATACAGGTGAAGGAAGGTTTTTAAAGAAAAGAAAGGCAGGGATAAAACAAAGCAGCAGTTTGTGAAGTAGCAAAATTGCAAGATACAGGCAACCTGAGGGAGAGAAAAAGATGTAGAATAAAAAAGACTGACAATAAGGAAAGTGGAAGAAAGAGCTCTAAAAAGAAGCAACAGATAGAAAAATACAAGAAGGACAGAGGCACTTATGACAGCTGGGAACAGCTTGAGAAAGGTCACATATGCCCTCTGGGCTTTCAGCTATACCCGAGCTGCAGTGGACTGTCAGGGCAGATAAACAAGGGAGAGTGGGATGGAATACAATTTACAACTTGCTTGTCATCTGGGAAGGGAGTGAGATGAATCGCACATACCTCTCAGGTTGTCAGGACTTACAGGGGGACACGCCTTGGCCTCATTAGCAAGAAGCAAATGGAGAAGGACGTCACCATTTTCAGGCTTCCCTAGGAGGTCTGAACCCCAGTGCTGCATTGGCTACCTTCTGACCTTAGATTCTCTATTTTCTCCCTAGTGGAATCTGTTTGCTGGGTACTGGTTAGCCATGGTGACACAGAAGCAACGTTCTTTGAAAAGTGGGAAGCTTCCAAGCCTTTAAAATATTTAGTGATTCAGATTAGGAAAAAAAGCACAAACACATTATCTTACTGTGCATGGACTTCTGAAGGAAAGATAGCTCTGTGTATAGTGAATTTTAGATCCCTCATCTATAAAAGAATAAATGCAGTGAGCATTCATTATGGATTTTCTGCATCTTCATCAGAGACTAGCACATTTAAATGAAGTTTTGGATAAGGGAAAAATGCACAGATGTGCGGAATCAACAACAGAGGATGACATTCGACAGAGCTAAATTGTTTTCATTTTACCTCAGATGCGCAGTGCCTTTTGGTTTCAACACATTGTGAAAAAACCATAATTCTCAGCTTGGGAGAGAACCAGGAATTTCCCAGATAGGAGGTCTGGGTGCTTAAGTGGGTATCCCTCACCCAGCCTAGACTGTACTTAAGAGGAATATGATTTAGCATTGTCTTTTTAAACTTGGTCACATTTTTGGCAGTGTGCCTGGTGCCATAGCTGTACCTCAGGCCACTAATATTTGATGGGATATTCATATCCTGTTTAAAAGCCTGTGAAATACTGCCCATTGTCCTGAAAAGGAATAATGGACTGGAAATAGATGTTAATTGTTCCTCACAGGTAATGCTTTTGAATTTCTCAAAATCAGAGTAACAGAATGACCATTCAACTGTGAGGAAATAGGATAACACAATTCTTTTCCAGTGTTCGTTCTGTGCTTTGTGGGGATTAGAAGTAGGGTGAGGGGGAGGCATTTGGCTGCATCTTGAGGCTTGGGACAGAGGTTGGGGAAGCCTTGAGTTTTGTGTTTAATATTTTATTGAAATAATGAGCTATAGATTTAGAAATTTATATGTTCTCTGAATGATAGCTAAACACAAGAAACTTATGTCCAAGTCTTCCACTTTATCCCTGTCCTAGATACATCATCACAAATGTCTGTTATTTCAGGTTTAGCAGTTACCAGATCCTCCCCATGGAGCAATGGGAGTGATGGGATGGCACACATGGCACACATTGGCATTATTGTGGTGTGCTACCATTCCGCTGGATGTTTACCATGTTCTATGTTAACTTGCTGCTATCTCAGCTCGTTGATAGCACAGTGTGTTGAAATCAGAAAAATAGTCGGTCCCTCTTCTTTTCCTTCTGAGGGAGATAATATTTCACTAGCACTTTTTTTTTTTTGGAGTTGAGTCTCACTCCATCGCCCAGGCTGGAGTGCAGTAGCATGCTCACGGCCACTACAGCCTTGACCTGCAGGACTCAGGTGATCCTTCCACCTCAGCCTTCCAAGTAACTGGAACTACAGGCACGCACCACTATGCCTGGCGAATTTTATTATTATTATTATTTATTGTAGAGATGAGGTCTTGTCAAGTTTTCCAGGCTGGTCTCAAACCTGTGAGCTCAGGCAATCCTCTCCCCTCAGCCACCCAAAGTGCTGGGATTATAAGCGAGAGCCACCATGCCCAGCCTCACTAGTACTTTTGTTCTTGGTAAAATGTGTAACAGTGCATGCACACAGACACACACACACAGAAAGAGAGAGGAGTCTCTTATTTGATTATGCTCAGACTAGAAAAAAACTATGAGTTTCAAACAAGATAGTGTCTATAACTACAAGGCATCAGACATCTTAAGAAAATTAGAAAAAAATCTGAAAATGTTTCAAACATATAATACATAGAATAGACAATTTTACATACACAATCATTTGGATATCTGATTGATTTTTAGGTCTCATCAATAAATGTGTCATTCCTAGCACATGTTTGTGCATGTGTATATGTATGTGTGTGTGTGTGTGTGTGTGTGTGTGTGTGTGTGTGTGTGTGTGTGTGTGTGTGAAGCACAACTGAAATTGAAATTGTACCTTTTAGGGCTATTTAGATTTTCTCAAAATTCAAATGAAGCTTCTGGGATGCTCTCATTTTCCAGTCTGTGTACATAAACTGGATGGGATTGGAATGACTGACCCCTTCCTTTGAATCTCACCTGTCTTCTGGGATAAGACAAACTTCTTTTCATAAAGCATGGAAACCTCCTAGTTCCCTTTATCAGTGGTGTATCTAAGATGACTACTCAGGTTGACAACTCTTTCAACATACAAGTTCTCTAATTTACATGACACACAAGCCAGCATAGCTTGTCTTACAGCCTCTCACTTTTGGAACGAGCTCCATGTAACTCTACTGCAGAAATGGGATGGAAGCTTGAGTTTTCTGTTTTCCTCTGACTTTGAAACTTTCAAGTTTCGTGTTCTTTTTGATTTTCTAAAAACTTACAAGGTAATGGAGTTACAAGAATGGGAAGGAAAGATGTGGAAAGCAACGAATTAAAAAAAACACATATAGACAGGAAGAGAAGAGTTTTTTTGTGATGACAACAGCAAACGATAGCATCGAGAAAACTGGAGAAATCTTCAGCTGCCAGAAGAATAAGTCAACAGGACTGTTATAAATAGAGAAAAATAGAAGAGAGGGCAAAGAGGATGGGATGACAACCAAAAAAATAAATCGAGGTGAGTAAGTAGTCTAGAAGGCCAGAGGTCAGAAGAAAGGAAAGATGCTGTATGCCGTGCCCCTGAGTATGGCTACATGGAGTTTTCAAAGATCAGTTCAATAAAACAGTCTATTATTGGGGAACAATTAAAAGTCAATAGTAAGAAACAATAGAAAATCAACTAGATTAAGCTGCAGGGAGCTGAAAAATATGTAAAAATAGCTGTAAATAAAGACTAATCAGATAATAGAAATTGACCTTCTTCCATTCCCACTCCCACTCCATTCTACCCCTAATCCCTTTCCACACATGGAATACATATTTGGACTTTTCATTTTGGACATTTAAATATAATTTTTTGTTGAAGTGAAAGAAATAGCAATGTTTGGAAACATCCATTTGCCTTAGGGAAACACCAATTTCAGCTCCTGTTTAAAATATCACAACTATGAGATCTCTTGACAGTTATTTAACCTATGATGACAGGTTATAAACTTCAAAAAACAAACAATGACTACAGTTTTATTTATTCTACATTCCACATTACTTACTCTTCATAAATAAATAATTATTTATGGAAACTCATTCCTTTGCTATTGTTTACCTGTCATTCAAGCTTGTCTTTTTGTAATTGACTGTAATGTCAAAATCCACAACTTCATTAATTTGATGCCTATTGATTTGGTGGAAGGAAGGCTGGAAAGGAAGTAAGTTGTTCTATATTGTATCAAACCTGGAAACCCTCTCCTTGTTACCCCAGAGATCTTTGATTCCATCAGCACCATTCCTTGGCTTTCCTGGATCTTAGGAGCATACATCCTGGTTTCTGGTCAGTACCAGCGGGACACTCAGAGGTGACTAGCATCTTTACTAGTCTGGAGACTTTAATTCCCAATTCACTAACCAGAATGAGAAATTGATAAAGGAGGGAAGGTGGGAGAGGGAGGTAGGGAGAGAGAGAGAGAGAGAGAGAGAGATGGCGAGTGCGCGAGTGCCCGGCCCTGAGTTATAAAGTATCCTAAGAAATTGTGTTTTCCATCGACCCTCCAAGTTGGAGTAGTAGTAGCTGGGTTCTCTGGAGCTAACTTAGTTATTCTCTTTTTCCTTGAGGTGTAACATAAACAAAGCTAGTGTCCTGGATCTGTGGATCTTTTGCAGTGAAACCAAGATTGAATTACAATATACTATTACAATCATTGTTTTCTCCATGAGGCATTTTTGTTTGCACCTAAAATAGCACACTAAATAAATTCACAAGAATCTGTTTCTACACAGTAATATGTAGAGTTCTGTGTAGTATTTCATCTACTCACGTATTAACCATATCCATCCCACCTAAATGTTGCTCTCCCTACTAGGAAACTGTGGGCTAGCCGGGCTCAGTGGCTCAGCCTGTAATCCCGCGCCTTTGGGAGGCTGAGGTGAGTGGATTGCCTGAGCCTGCGGGTTCGAGACTCGCCTGGGCAGCGAGACCTCATCTCTACAATAAATCAAAAAATATGCCGGGTGTGGGAGCGCACGCCTGTAGTTCCAGCTACTTGGAAGGCTGAGGCGGAAGGATCGCCGGAGCCCAGCAGGTCGAGGCTGCGGTGGCCGGGAGCGGCCACTGCACTCCAGTCTGGGCGACAGAGTGAGACTCCAACTCAAAAAAAAAAAAAAAAAGAAAAGAAAAGGAAACTGTGGGCATGTATATATGTATTAGTGTGTGTATGTTTGCGTGTAAATGATAAAGGTTTGCTTGTACACATAATCCTGGGAGGAATTGTAGAGAATGCTGACTTCTTCAGGTAAATTTGTAAACTTTCTTCATCTGTAAATGGGACAGATAATACTCTCTTGTTATTATATCTTAGAAAAAGGTTTGGCATTATTTGTGGAACAGCAGCTCCTGACATAGTGAATTGCTGCACATGCCCTGTGAAACAACTTTTTTTTTTTTTCCTGAACAGAGAGAGTATTCCCAGATTTATGGACATCCCTAATGCCTTGACCTTTCCCAGGCAGTCCAGGTTGGACCCCACCCCACCCCTGCTTAAGCAACATCCTCCCATACATTTTTGCCTTGTCTATGAAGGCAAAAGAAATGATTAGAGGAACCCAGAAATCAAGTATCTGGACTTCCAACTATCACTGCATTGAAGCTGGCACACATCAAAGAAACACAACCACCTAGGTCATGCAAGTCACTTTCTTCAAAAGAAGCAGAGAAGGAAAACCATCAGCAGTATTTTTTAAAATGAATGTGCTTTTTCTTAGGGATATTGGAATGAGGGGTTATTAACAAACTAAACTTTTAAAGAATATTATGAAATGGAAGAATGAAAATTAACTGCCAGTAGTGAGGGGAGGATCAACCAAGGAAAAAGTGGGAAAGAATCTTCCAAAGATAGCCAAGAAAGGAGGCTCTAAATGACAGATGACTAGAAGGCTGTAGAAGACTTGGTTTATGACACACACTGACTTTACTGCAAATATGCATGCAGTCCTTCACAGAATTGCATTCAACATTTTTCTATAACTGTTTTACAAATATATATTCCTGGTCAGAAGCTAAATACACAAATCGGAAATCTGGTTAGGGGTAATGTGGGCACACTGTGTGTTATAAACAGCCCACCCTGTCACACCTCGCCCACCCCAAAGTCACCCAGTGCTTCAGGGTTGTGTGAAATAGTCCCATGGGACTTGAGTTCTAGGCTTTAACCATCGTACTTATTGTATAGCCTTGTGGAAACCTCAGCTTGTCTCGGTTTCATTACTGATAAAAAAATGTGATTGGTGGCAATGCTGGTCATCACATAGAGATGACTTGAGAACTAAATCCATAATAAAGTGGGCTAAGTTTTAAGACGTGAAATAATAATGCAAAGCATATAGAGGCTTCAGAGATAGCTACTGTATAAACTTCACATAGGATTGGAAGCTTGTCTATTCCCTTGTCCCTTGTAATTTACTCTTTACACTCTCCTATATTATAGGGGTCTATATAAAGTGTCTGAAGGATATACAATTTGTATGAAAAAGGCTATAGAAAAGAAAGATGATTCATTCTAAACATCCATAACCTGCAAACCTCCCTGCCACGCCATTATGTTGCAAAGGAGAAAAGTGATCCTTACCTGATATATAGTATTGGACTTAAAAGTCAATGGGAATGGTTCTCAGTGATCAGCAGCCAATTTATGACTCATAGTATGTGTATTAATTTGAAAAAATATTTTCGAATGGTTTATAGTGAGCAGTCTCAAGTCAATTGCAATATCGTTATTATTGGGAAAAATAAAAGACTGAATTCTGTCTCTTGTGAAGGTTAAATTGAAGAGATGCCTGCCCTGGATAGACCTTTTATAAAATGTTAAGGGGTGAGTCTTCAAAGGCAGACAGAGTAAAGGAGGCGGTGAGCAGATCTTACCTCCTCCCCAAGGTCACATTTCACCAAAACAACTCTCCTTTTCAGGTTCCAATATAGAGTGCTGCTGGTGTATAATGGCCTCAGTGTGATCTGAACTTGGAACTTTTTCTAATTAAATTTTGAAGTGTTTAGTGTGTTTTCATTTTGGTTTTCTAATTTGATAGGTCTCATTTGTGTCATTACTATGGATTTCTTAAACCCTTGCTTCGGTTATTAATTTCTCGATTGTCCCAGGCCAAGTCGTTACGCTTTGATGTACACATAACAGAGAGGATAACTGGAGAAATTATCCAGAGAATATATGTCCAAAAAACATGATTGCCTGAGAAAGCCTCTGAGGTAAAGTGTGTGGTTTACCTCAATTACTTGAGTGATGCATTTACTCTCCACTTCTCTGAAGGCAGACACACCCTTCAGCTTTGGGGAACTGCCTCTCATTCTAGTGATTTAGAAGAAATCTGGGCAGGGCATTTACAGTTTCAAGATTGTGATTCATTATTTCAATCTGAAAAGCCCTTTCATGTCAGGAAGTCAGTTATCTCTATTGAGTACTTCCCTGTAAAATCCAAAAGAAATCATCACTAACCCAGTTTTTCCCTTGAGCGCCTCAGGATACTACAGCAGATGGGGTTCAGCAAGATCACTTGTTGGCGTAAATCCTCCGGAGGCTTCCCTTCATAATTTATGGAAACAGAATCCAGCTGGGCAGTGTGGCTCATGGCTATAATCCCAGCACTTTGGGAGGCTGAGGTGAAAGGATTGCCTGAGCCCACAGGTTCGAGACCAGCCTGGGCAACTTGGTGAGACCTCGTCTCTACAATAAATCAAAAAATTAGCTGTGTGTGGTAGCGTGTGCCTGTAGTTCCAGCTACTTGGAAGGCTGAGGCGGAAGGTTCACCTGAGTCCAGCAAGTCGTGGCTGCAGTGACTGGGAGTGTGCCACTGCACTCCAGCATGGGCGACAGAGGGAGACTGACTCAAAGAAAAAAAAAAAAAATGTAGAAAACAGAATCCTAGATCTATAGGCCAGAAAATTGGGCTGAATATTGCTTATGAAAATCTGTCTGATATGATAAGGGTGTTTGTTGTTTTTTTGTTTGTTTTGTTTTTTACTTACAGTAGATATTTTAAAAAAATTTTAACTGACGCATAATTGTACCTATAAATGAAGTACAATGTGACACTTTGATACATGTATACAATGAGTAATAATCAATTGGGGTAATTAGCGTATCCATCACCTCATGTATTTATCATTTTGGAAACATTCAAAATCTCCTCTTTGAGCTATTTGAAAATATAGAGTAGATTATTGCTAACTATAGTCACCCTATAGTACTCGAAGTTATTCTTCCTATTTAGTTGTATTTTGTACCCCTTACCAACCTCTTCCTATACTCCCTTTCCTCCTACCCTTCCCATGGACCAGTAATCATTATTCTACTTTCTACTTCTATGACATCAAGTTTTTTAGCTTCCACATTCTGGGCCTGGCTTATTTCATTAAACATAATGCCCTCCAGGCATTATCCAGTTGTTGCAAATGATAGGACTCCATATTTTAATGCCATAATAGTATTCCATTGTGTATATGTATATACTATGTTTGCTTCATCCATTCATTTGTTGATGGACACTTGGGTTGATTTCATACCTTGGCTATTATCAGTAGTATTTCAATAAATACGGAAGTGTATATTTCTTTTTGACATACTGAGTTCCTTTTCTGTATATACCCAGTCATGGGATTGCTAGGTCATATGGTAGTTCTATTTTTAATGTTTTGAGAATTTACCATAAGGTTTTCCATAATGGCTACATTAATTTACATGTTCACCAACATGTATGAGTTTTCTTTTCTCTATATCCTTACCTGCCTTTGTTATTTTTTTGTCTTTTTGATAATAAACATTCTAACTAGAGTGAGATACTATCTTACGATGGTCTTAGTTTGCATTTTCCTGATAATTAATGATGTTAAATATATTTTTCCTGTACTTGACCATTTGTATGTCATCATTTGAGAAATATCTACTCAGATCATTGACCCATTTTTATTTTTTCAATTTTTGAGTTGGAGGCTCATTCTGTTGCCCAGATTGGAGTGCAGTGGCAGGCTCATGGCCACCCCAGCGTCGACCTGCTGGACTCTGGCGATGCTTCGGCCTTTACCTTCCAAGTAGCCAGAACTATAGGCGCATGCTATCATACCTGGCTAATTTTTTATTTATTGTAGAGATGAGGTCTCTCCAAGTTGCCCCAGGCTGGTCTCGAACCCTTGGGCTCAGGCAATCCACTCACCTTGGCCTCCCCAAGTACTGGGATTACAGGCTGAGCCACCGAGCCTGGCCTATATTTATTTTTAATTTTAGAGTCGGAGTCTCACTCTGTCGCCTAGGCTGGAGTACAGTGGCACTATCATGGCCACCGCAGCCTTGACCTGCTGGGCTCAGATGATCCATCTGCCTCAGCCTTCCAAGTAGCTGGAACTACAAGCACACACTACCATACTTGGCTAATTTTTTTATTTATTGTAGAGACGTGGTCTTGTCAAGTTGCCCAAGCTGGTCTTAATCCCTTGGACTCAGGTAATTCTCTCGCCTTTGCTTCCCAAAGGACTGGGATTATAGACTTGAGCCACCATGCCCACATTGGCCTATTTTTAATTAAATTATTTATTTATTTTTTCTGCTGTTGAATTTTTGTTTGTTTCCTTGTATATTCTAAAATGTTAATCCTATGAGAGATGCATAGTTTATAAATACTTTCTTCCATTCTTCAGGCTGTCTCTTCATTCGGCTGATGTTTTTCTTTTGCTGTACAGGAGCTTTTTAGTCAGATATAATCCAATTTAACTATTTTGTCTTTTATTGCCTGTGCTTTTGAGATCTTATGCATAATATTGCTTTCAGATCAATGTCCTTAAGTGTTTCCCTTATGTTTTCATCTAGTATGTTCATAATTTTGAGTCTTATAGTTTAGTCTTTAATCCATTTTGAGTTGATTTTTGTGTATAGAAAAGATAGGGGTCTAGCTTTATTTTCTGCATGTGGGTATCCAATTTTCCCAGCAATTCCTTTTCCCAGTGTAAGCTATTGGCACCTTTGTCAAAAATCAGTTGACTGTGGATTTATTTCTGAGTTCTCTACTGTTCCATTGTTTTATGTGTCTATTTTTATGCAAATACTGTACTGTTTTGGTTACTATAGCTTTGTACTATATTTTGAAGTCCAATGGTGTGAAGCCTCCAGCTTTATTCTTTTTGCACAGAATTGCTTTGGCTTTTCAGGGTGTTTTGTGTTCCCTATACATTTTAGGACTGATTTTTCTACTTCTGTGAAGAATGTCATTAGCATTTTGATAGGCATTACATTGAATATGTAGATTGCTTTGGGGGTATGGTCATTTTAACAGTGTAATTGTTCCAGTCTATGAATGTGGGGTGTCTTTCTTAGCGTGTAAGACTCCTCTTCAACTTCTTTTCATCTGTGTTTTATAGTTTTCATTGTAGAAATCTTTCACTTCCTTAGTTAAATTTAATTTTAGATTTTTTTATATTTATTGTAAATTAGAATTTTTAAAAAGTTCTTTTTCAGTTAGTTTATAGTAACTTTGACATACTGATTTTCTTTCCTGGTGTATAGAAATGCTACTGATTTTTGTATGTTGATCTTGTATCCTACAACTTTGCTGAATTCATCGATAAGTTCTAAAAGCTCGATCAGCTTTCTAAAAGTTTTAAACCTATACAGTTTCCAGATTTATCTGTATGTAAGATTAAGTCATTTGCCAAGAGGGACAAATTGACTTCCTCCTTTCCAATGTGGATGCTCTTTATTTCTTTCTCTGGTCTAATTGCTTTCACTAGGATTTCCAGTACTATGTTAAATAAGAGTGAGGAAAGTGGGCATCCTTTTCTTGTTCCAATTTCTAGAGGAGAAGCTTCTTTTTTGTTATGTTTTTGGTTTTTTTTTTGAGTTGGAGTCTCACTCTGTCACCCAGACTGGAGTGCAGTGGCACACTCCTGGCCAGCACAGCCTCGACCTGCTGGGCTCCGGCGATCCTTCCACCTCAGCCTTCCAATTAGCGGAACTACAGTCATGCGCCACCACACCCAGCTAATTTTTTGATTTATTGTATAGACGAGGTCTTGCCAAGTTGCCCAGGCAGGTCTTGAACCCACGGGCTCAGGCAATCCACTCACCTTGGCCGAGGAGAAGCTTCTAATTTTTTCTCTCTCAGTATGATGTTAGCTGTGTGTTTGCCACATATGCCCTTTATTGTATTGAGGAATATTCCTTCTATAATATTTTGAGTTTTTATCATGAAGTGATGTTGACTTTGATTAAATGCTTTTTCTACATCCGTTGGC
The DNA here is from genome assembly GCF_000164805.1 of Carlito syrichta. Classification (NCBI taxonomy): domain Eukaryota; kingdom Metazoa; phylum Chordata; class Mammalia; order Primates; family Tarsiidae; genus Carlito; species Carlito syrichta. The sequence continues at coordinate 41,608 of NW_007074833.1, forward strand.
ATGATCTTATTGTTTTTGTTCTTTATTATGTTGATGTGATATATCCCATTTATTGATTTGCATATGTTAAAACATCCTCGCATCCCTGGGATAAGTCACACTCGATCATGCTCTAGAAACCTTTTTTGATGTGCTGTTGGATTTGGTTTGCTAGTATTTTTCTGAGGATTTTTGCATCTATGTTAAAATGTGTGATATTGGCCTGTAGTTTTCTTTTTGTTATCGTTGTGTTCTTTTCTAGTTTTAGCATCAGGGTAATGTTGGCCTTGAAGAATTAATTTGTAAAATTCTCTCCTCTTTAATTATTTTGGAATAGTTTGAAAATAATTGGTGGTGATTCTTTAAAAGTTTGGCAGAATTTGGTATAATATTGTAAGTCTTAAATGCAGTGGATTAGCTTTTCTTGCTAGCTCAAAGAGGACGGCTGAATGGATACTATAGTATCACAGTGGCAAAAACCTGGAGAACCAAACCAGCTTAAATCTCATGGTACCTCTGGGCCAATGCATTCTTGGTTCCAGCTGAGGACACCAGGATCACTGCTGTCTATAGAGTCCTTGCTAAGAAAGAGAAAATTATCCCATCTTTCTTTGAGGAAGTGAGAACTTTCCCCAGCTCACATATTGATTTTGGAGTGAGGGCCTCTCCATTCTGCCCTGTCCCTGTGAAACCTCTATTATAAAATAGATGCTCTTTGAGTTGTTGGAGGAGGAGTGATAATGGATCTAGGATAATGAGATTGCTGCAAAAGTAGTTTTCCTGAGTGAGTTGTGCTCCTTAAGGTGACTTGAGGAGCTAGAGAAAAGCACTCTTGGGAAATAGTATTTCAAAGTAGCCAGAGTCTAAGAGCAGCAGTAAGAGCTGAGGACTGACAGTTGATGTGTAATTGTATTATTTGGTAGCAGGCAGTAATCACTGAAGGACCTCAGCATACACACATGTTAAATTCTTATATGATAATAACTAAGATTTTAAACGTTTACTTATTAATATTATTTCAACTATAAAAGGATACAAATTGTTATCCAGGTATTATAAATAAAGATTCTTTAATAAGAAACATTAATAATATCATTCAGTTTCACCCAGAAAGAAGAAAATTCTGTATTAAAACTATTTGAGGTACTGATTTAACTAACAAAGTCATATCATGTATACTTTATTAACTTTCATTATCTTTTTCTGAAAGGGTCAAGTTTCCTTATATGATCTATATATTACATAATGATAATACTTTAAACTGCTGCATTACTAACAATTCCCCTAACCTCAATACAACTAGCATAGGTCAAAAGACAATTAAGATTAGTCAATGGTAAGTTGGCAGAACCCATAAGACTCTCTCCTGAGTACTAGAAAGTTAATTGGATAACACCATTGCATTTATCAGAGGTTTACAGCACAAAATACACAGCACATTTACAAACCAGGAGCTTTCCTATGTCTCTTCATCCATGCTGGCTTTAGAAATTTGATCTAAAAAGGTTGGATGCTTTTAGGCATTATTAAGTCCCTATAGTTGCCCTCAGGTGCTGTGCTGTGTTCTGGGAAACAAAGATGATGAAGACACAGGCTCTACCTCTTATCAAGAGAAACAGACCTGAAAAACATGACAGTATTGAGTGGTAAGTGCCATAATACAGAAATGTTTAAGGTACAAAGGGAGTCCAGTGTGGGGGTACACTTACATGTCCAAAGTGATAGGTGGAGAAGTGGAGGGAGGAGTAAGAGAAGACCTAATAACAGATGAGTTGCTCCTTAAAGAGTAGTTGACCTACTGTCAAGGACGGTGTCACACATGGGTGGTAAGGAATTGAAGAAGGGAATACATGCATATTCACTCAAGAGCTCCTCCAAGAAAAAAAGGAAAGGAAAGAGAAAACAAGAAAAGTTGAAAGTAAGGGTGAATTCTTTTTCTATTTTCCTTTTTTTTTTTTTGAGTTGGAGTCTCACTCTGTCGCCCAGACTGGAGTGCAGTGGCCACTTCCGGCCACTGCAGCCTCGACCTTCTGGGCTCCGGCGATCCTTCCACCTCATCCTTCCAAGTAGCTGGAATTACAGGCATGCGCTACCACGCCCGGCTGATTTTTTTTTTTTTTTTTTATTGTAGAGATGAGGTCTCGCTGCCCAGGTGGGTCTTAAACCCTCGGGCTCAGGCAATCTACTCACCTCAGCCTCCCAAAGGTGCAGGATTACAGGCTGAGCCACTGAGCTCGGCTGGGTGAATTCTTTTTCAAGATAGAAGACTCTTAGTATATTTATATTCTGAGAAGATAAAACCAATTGAGAGGGTGATTTTAAGGATAGAGAAAAGGGAGAAAGTCATGGTGCAAACAGATCTGAGAGGTGTTAGAGAGGGAAGACTCTGAGTACAGGAAGGAGAATTAACCTTTGAGGGGACTGACAACTTCAGCCCCCAAGGCCAAATCCCTTAGTCTTATTCACACATATCTGCCATCCCTTTGTGGTGGTGATTTTGCACCACTATTTTTAATGTAACCTAGAAACTTCAGTCTATATGAAGGAATCTTGTTTGTTACTTGTTCTACAACTATATCTAAATAATGCCACCACCATCACTTACAGGATAAAGAAAGTAATCACTGTTGGCTATGGATTTAGATGTATTGATATTCTAAGATAATATTCACTGAGGCACCACGGGCTGCAAGCTTCCACATTGGGTGCTTAAAAATAGGTTAAGGGAAAAAAAATGGACTCCCTCATGATACCCATTCCAGCAATCACAGGCAATTATTACAGATACAAATAGAACAAAAAGGAAGTTTAACATGAGAAAACAGAAATATACCTTTTAAGGAAGGATAATGTCACAGTGTTCAGAATGTTATGCCCTAGCTGTGAATTTTATTCTGAGGAAAATATCTGAATTTATTCAAACTCACAGTGCATAGCTTATCTTATGAAATGCCAGTTTGCCGGATGAGGAGAGTAGATATAATTTCCTTTAAAACAGCAGGCACCATATGAGAGTTAGATTACAAACAGTGTGTCTAAAGCTGTCATTTTTTGGTTTGGAAAGTTAACCCTGTGCGGATAAGGCACTGTGTTAACCCCTTGAGGATCAAGGATTGGCAAGTTAACCCTGTGTGGATAAGGCACTGTGTTAGCCCCTTGAGGTTCAAGGATTGGCAAATTAACCCTGTGTGAATAAGGCACTGTGTTAACCCCTTGAGGTTCAAGGATAGGCAATTGCCAGGTCTATAAGAAATTTCTGGTGCTGTTTTCCCAAAGTGAATTATAGGGAATCATAAAATATTGCTGTCCTATAAAATGCTGATAGGCATTTTATCAGAAAAGATATTTTATGGTCTGGCACAACATTCCCTAAGGAATTTATATAATCAAATGATTCAATTTGCTGCAGAATTTTTCAAAGTCTTTACTATGAAATTGGTCATGGTGAATCATAAAGAGAAAGATTTCTTTCACAATGTACCTCTTAAACATGGAATTGTATTTTTCACAGAACTCCGAGCAATATCTTGGAGAGAAATACTTTCCTGAGCTATAGAAAGCCTTGCCCAATGTAATCCTCATCACCATAGTAGTTACTTCACCATACAGAAGGGCCTGGTTTTTGTGGAAATACATTTCTATGTTTATCATAAATATTCAAACCACAAATAATTTATATTAGGTCAAGTCATATGAAATTGCAGATATTTGGCAGTATTTGCTCTACAGATATTATAATATATGGTTGTACCAAATAACTTATGGTCATTGTTCTTGTAACTAAAGATTAGTATAATAAAATGAAATAGACCACTGTATAGTGATTTTTTAAAAAAATAATGATCTAATGTAGATAGTTCATACCATTGTTAAGAAACATTTTCTTCATGACTGATTTTAAGCTAATTCATGAAGTCAGAGTCCCAAACTTTCACTTGGCACTTGAAGAGATGTTTTTTCCTTGCCTTTTGATCAGGGACTACAGGAAGTCTGCAGATGAATGAAAGCTATTGAGTTCGAAAGCAAACAATTAGGAATCTCAAGTTATAAGGCAGTTGACCTATCATTATCTATTCTTTCTTTCCTGTGATGAAGTCCAGAAGATGCTGCTATGCTATAAAGAGTCTTATTCTAATTCAATTCCTCTCCACTCCCACAACAAACTCACTTAAAAATGGGAAATCTGACTTCCAAGTAGTTAGGTAAACAGATTGTTTAAGAAAAATACTAATTGCCAGACTTGATGGCTCAGCCTGTAATCCCAGCACTTTGGAAAGCCGAGGCGAGTGGATTGCCTGAGCCCGTGGGTTCAAGATCCACCTGGGCAACTTGGCAAGCCCTCGTCTCTACAATAAATTAAAAATTAGCCGGGTGTGGTAGCGTGAGCCTGTAGTTCCGGCTACGAAGGCTGAGGTGGAAGGATCACCTGAGCCCAGTAGGTCGAGGCTGCGGTGGCCGTGAGCGTGCTACTGCACTCCAGCCTGGGCAACAGAGTGAGACTCCAACTCAAAAAAAGAAAAAGAAAAAGAAAAATATTAATGACCTAAAAAACTTTCTTTTCATATTACTGTTTGATAAAGAAATTAAATTTAAAAATGAAATGATAAATTCTATATACCATTAAAATGGTATAGTTAGCTGTTACCCAAAATACTAAAGTTTGTCTCTGATAGTTTTTTCTTTCTTCTTCCAGTGTCTATCCATTAAAACTCAGGAACTGCCCTACCAGAACAAACCAATGGCCCACTCAGTCTAGAATCCTTCCTCTAACAGCAGTTAATAGCGAATGCTTCAGAGGAAGATGGAAACATTTGATAATGCTCTCAATGCAGTGGAAAAAAGTCTACCTCCTGCAGAATAAATACTTACAGATAGCAATGAAATGTGGAATGAATCTGATTTTAAGCAGGTAGCCCCAAGTTTTTAGTCAATACCGTATATTATTTTGAAATGTATTTTAGCTCAAGTCAATACAGAATCAGTGGTACAAACCCAATCCTAAAAGGAGCCAAGTTATTAACCAAAAGCTAAAAGATGTGAATTTACTAATTCATTTTTGGAAATTTAGATTCTCCTTCAGGACTTTTGGTGGTGGGTACTCTGTCTTACTCACCATTTACCTTTATCTCCTAGCACAGTTTTATAGAGCTAAGGCCTATTTGTAGAATTGCTTACTCTTAAATACAGAGAAATATTCAGAGATCTAGCTCTTCATAGATGCACAAGTGAATATATGTATAACATTTATTTAATATATATATGTGACAGTATGTATAAAATTTGTATATGTATATAAATATATGGACTTTATGTATACATGTAAATGTCTATATGCATTCACATCCATAGTGTTTTAGTAGTTTCAACATTAATCTCAGGATTAAACAGAAAATTATTCTGGTTTTCTATAACTGTATTATGAGTTGAAGATTTCGCGCATGAAGGGAAAGAAAAGAAAAAGTTGTTTCTACTTATATGCATAAACTTCAGGGCATGATAGAGCTTTTTGATTCCCATCATGGAATGTGTTCACATTATTATACATCCCAGGAGCAGACAATTCAATTAATCTAAAGCCTATGCATTGGGTCTGACAGACCCAATGGTCCTTTTTGGGAATAAATGTTGAAAATGTCAACTCCATAATATGATAAAACCTGATTTCTCTCTATTTAAGGCACCACAAACCATTTATTGATTTTTTTAAAAAAGAGAAATAAGAAGCAGCATGTACCAACTGAATAGGAAGTCAGACAATCCAATTACAGTTATGAAACTGAAGCATTGGCTCTGACAGGCCCACTGATTGCAAACGACTGCCAGAAAATGCAAGAGAAAAGCTGCCCACCCACAGATGCACACACCTGAAGTGCCTCATGGGGCCATGAAGGAGGTAAAACAAATAGTTATGGAAGGTCAAAGGCCAGCATTTTATTACCTATTTATCATAGTCATATTGAACTATATTATATATTTGAAGGTTGATCAGCTACCATTGGCCTCTAGGGGAATTTGGTTTCAATTTGCTTGACTGTAGAATGATTGGATCATCAGAAATCTGTACATAAAATGAAATTATTATTTATTGTGCTTGATAAAAACCGACCCCTTTCAAATCGGCAACACAATCTTTACTTTGTGGCTTAAACTTTACCCATCATTATCCAATATTTATTGATTATCCATTTGATTCATAACCTTAGATAACAGTGCTTCAACAAAAGCTTGTTGTAATGAATCACAGAAAGATTTGATTCTTACACTCTAAGAAGGGTGGGGACTTTGTTAATCTAATAGTTACCATACTGGGAGAAAACAAGGTATTTTAGAAGCTATATATGACAAAATTTAAAAGCCCCTTATTTCTTTTCCACATGCAAGATAAAAGAGGGGAGTTGAGTATTTGCAATGGACCCTAAGAACAGTGATGGAGAGATGAGGTCTCTCTGACAGATGCCCTTTCTGGATGGTGGGAGAACATATATGAACTATTAGCATCATCTGAAGTCATTTTTAGACAAAGTGAGATTTGCTTTTCTAAAGCAACCTACGAGTATGCCATCCTCTCCTGAGGAGTATGTTAGTGGTTGTAGTAGGAAGAGAACAGGAACCTCTCTTAGGTTACTTACTCTTTGGTTGGTTGGGCTCCATATACACAGTAAAAAGTAAAGCCTGCCTCCTATCCGTTGTCTCTCTGGAGTAGTGGAAAACTTACAAAGACCTGTGATAAGAAACAGAAGTTCAATATATAATGTATCTGAGTTCAGGTTTCTGTTTTACCATTAATGCAGAAAAGCTGTTGCTGCTGCCAAGGGAGACAGACAGGGAAGAAGACCAGTTGAGAGTTCAGCAAGGTCCTTTATATCCAGGGGTCTAATGTCTCTACATAAAATTAAGTTGAATCCCCTGCTGTTCTTGGGGTTGTGACAATCATGGACTATTTTCTCACTCTCTAACTATAGTGTCCAAGGAACTGTGAAGAATCAACTCTTTGACCCCAGTTCCTAATGTTACCTTGTCGACATTTCAGACACTGCAGGAAACTGGAAACTAAAACCATGTTTCTTCAATCTTATAACCTAAGTTCAGAGATACTTTATCTGATTGGATTGTTCTGCTATAACTTTTTTTCTTGACCCTTTGTGACTCACACTAGCTGTCTAGCAGGATACTACTTTTTGTTGGCACACTACACCAATCATTAACTGTTAGCTTCATACCACCAAAGTTCAATGACAGAAGTTCAGGTCACATTTTCTTCTACACTGTAAAAGACTAAGACTTATCAGCATCAGCAATTGTGTCTGTTGTAAGTAATTCAATCAAAAGACTTAGGTAACAAAACAATAAAGCTCCAATTTAGATTTCACTCAAAATACAAGACAATTGTAGAGATTTAAAGAATACCATAGAGAGTTTTTAAACACCCCTGTGATTGCCTAAAGGAATGTGTCTTTAACCTAAAATTGTAAAATAGGGAGGAGGCACTAAGGAGAGAGCTCATTTAACCCCTCATTCTGGGGGAATCCGTTTCCATAACAACTTTATTTCTTTATTCATGTTCATGTTATATAGTCTTGACATTCTTACAACCTCTTTTGCCATAACAATAAATAACATACAAAGATCTTGTTGGCAAGTCATAACATCATTTGCTTTCCAAGCAAATGCATTATTCTTATAAAATATTTAAAAATATACAAATAATATTTGACTAGGTAACATTTCACTACATAGCTACAGAAATATTAATTTCTTCATTTATTTAAAATACACAATTTTAGTTGCTTACTAAAAAATGATAAAAACACATAGTACTCCATAAAGTCAGAGATTCATCAGGAAAAAGAGCTCAGTTTGTGGTTTTTATGACTCAGTGCTGCATAGCAGCATTTATGATTATCATGGTTGTTGACCACACACAGTTCTATCAGTCTATCTTTTTCATATTAGCAGAGATGGGAGAAGAAAAAAACCTAACATGATTGTTCGATGATTTACAGAGTCCCTGAATACTCTCTGAAAATATGTAATATTGTCACCAATTTACATGAGAAAATTAACTTGCAGAAAGAGTAAACCAACCCTCATTAAAGAGAACAATCAGATTTTGAATCTAGTCGTTTTGGTCCCCAAACCATATTCTTTCTAGACCACATTGCTGAAATCCATATAATTCTCCTACTGTTGTAATGAATACCCTCCCAGATATATTGCTTTTTACCACTGGCTTAATTAAGTCATTAAAGTTTATGATATTCTTACTTGTTAGTATTTGGACACTATACTTTCTAAGGTGAAAGTTGGTATACAAATATCTTTGCCATTAGCTTCCTTTTCTGCCTCTAAGTCGGAAAAGCTGATGAATCAACAGAGATCCAAGTTACCCATGTAAAATGACCCCATTTAAGAATGCTGCAACAGAGGTGAAAAAGCTGAGGTTCTAGAAGTAAACACAAAGTGGAAAATATTCAGATATGAAATAGATTTCTGTTCAGATCATATCTATTCTGAAGATCAGCTTAACTTCATTTCATCATAAACTGCTCAAGGAAATGTGATGTCAAAGGTGAATTCTCAATCATACAAACATACTTGGCTCTTAATCCATCTTGCTTAGCCTATCACAAAGGAGGACACAAAATAGAGCACAAAGAGATGGAAAACCTCACTCCAAATCATAGACAATGCATGCATTTATAATGCAGTTCTGTTTATGTTTAAGCCACTCATTAAGTTAGCAGTCACTCATCCAGTAAGTTAATTGGGAATAGGGAAACAAAATGAAAGAATTTGGTTTTGGTCCTCAAAGAGTATACACTCTTATGGAGAGACAGATATAAAAACAGACACACTATGATTTCAAACATGGATACAGATCATGTCTGGATCTCCTCACAGTTTCACAGAAATATCTTTGTACATAGAAGATACTCAGCAGTAAGTATGTATAGAATGAATGACTGTAAGAACATGTGGTTTAATCTGTCAGTTAACCTCCTTGTCTCCCCATTGATTTCTATATGTATCCAAAAATATCTGAAAACCTGAAAACTATTGCTGAGTGCCATGGCATGGTAACACTCAGTTCTGGATGATAATGGCCAGAGTTCAAGAGATATGTCTCATTTCATTCATTTAAAAAAATTTTTTATATACCCAGACTCTGAGCCCATAGACTTCTTATGGAACATTTCAAAATTGGATAATTTGATAGTATAAATACTCTTTCTTTCTCATCAGGCTGATTATACTTTATAACTCTCAGCTGAATATCCTGCAATGTTTTGACATCTTTCTCTACTCAAAGCTTAATTTTGCTGCATGTGTTAAGAAATTTTCATTTCTTTTTGAAAATGTAAAAAATACCTTACATTCACAGGGAAAAATATAATTTTTTAAATGTAAGAAAATACAAAGATTTATTTTAAGGATACAGGTAATGGTAATTATACTTTGTGAAAAGAATCCTTACATGTAAGATCAAATAATGGATGGTGCCTACATACCCCAATCAGTACTGATGTGAATTGGCTTACTGGTGGAAGTTTTCAGAGAGAAATTAGAGACTGATTTACTGAAACAACAACAACAGCAACTTTTCACCTCTAGGATTATTTCTTATAATTTGTATAAACAGAAGCATGTAATGGAATGTAAAGAGTTCAGGTGAAGCTATAATATTCAGGAACATGTGTCTAAATTTTGTCTCTGATGTGGCTAAAAACCAAAAGATGTGTAGAATGTATTAAAGAATGCATGCTTAAAAGCAAGATTTAAAATAGGAAGAGACAACCATAAAAAAGAATGAGATCATGTATTTTGCAGCAACATCAGTGGAACTAGAGGCCATTATTGCATGAGTTTGGGCATGTTCTGGATTGTAGGACTGTAGACTAGAGGTTATTAAGTGAAATAACTCAGAAACAGAAAGTCAAATACTGCAAATTAGAACTGGGAATTAACTAATGTGTACGCATGGACACAGAGAGTGGAATAATAGATAGTAGAGGCCTGAAAGAGTAAGGGGGTGAGAAATGAGAAATTATTTAATGGACACCATGTACACTATCTGGGAGATGGCTATACTAAGAACCCAGACTTCACCATTGTACAATATATCCATTTAACAAAAGTTCACTTGTGCCCCCTAAATCTATCAAAATTAAAACATTTGAAAAATATGAATAGAGAAGTAGGATCTTAAGGAATAGAGAAAAGTGCTTCCCTGAGAAAGAGAAGACTAGAAGATACCTTCTCCACTTCAAAAGAAGACTGCTATGAAGAGTTTGTAGGTCAATTGTCTTGTGTATCTTCTAAGAATACAAACTCTGTTAAACCTGTAGCTTCATTGGTATAAAAGTGATTATAATAACAAACAGACTACCAAGAGATATATTTGAATCATCTTCAGAATGTCTTAGAATAAGTTGAAGGTTATGTTCAGCTCAAGATTACATGTTTGAAAACAAACAAACAAAAAACTATGCTTTCCTTACTCATAATACTTGAGATTTCCAAGTCTGGAGCAACTTTTCTTTTTGCTCTGTAGTGAATATCCTAAGAGGAATCAGCTACCACTCCTGGACTTGTGATTACACCCTCAAAAATGCCAGTAGTCTACCAGGAGTTGAGAAGTGTGGCAACCAGCTTGAACATCACTTGTATGTCCCCACTAGTATGTCTCCACTTTCAGTCATCATTATAAATGTCTACCTGAACATTTTGATGTTCCTTTCAGTTCTAGCTTCCTGCAGAGTCATGATGAAGACTTTATTGATTTTTCTGTTCAGGATGGAAAACTATTATACTTTTTAAAGGAATACAAGCATGAGAGACAATAGAGATATATGACGATAAATATAAAAGGAAAAAGATGAGTTACAAGATAAATATTTGAAACAGGACTCAGAAAATTAAAAAGTAGTTCAGAATTGTTTAAAAAATTTAGCTTTTTATGAGATATATTCTACCATGAAAATATTTTGTGCATTCTATTTAGATGGCATCAGAAAATTCAGAATAGTGTGTACAGTAACTATGTTGAGAACTAGTCATTGCACAGATAAATTAAATTATGTCAAAAACCAACAACTTTTCCTTCAACATTTCTGAACTCTGAGAATGAGTCCAGAAATACATAGATCTCTAGGAGGAGAGCAGGACATGTGCATGGATGAAAAGGTAACAGTCTGGACTGAGGCATTCTTTTTACATCACTCCATGGTGTGATCCCAGAAGAAGATAATATGCTTTACAAGTGTCCCCTGGCCACAGGCCTATAGTGTGTCTTAGCTACCAGCTTGATGTGTAGCATGGGAGTCGGCAAAGACAGAGATAGAAAAAGTCTGGAATTTTTCAGCAAAGTTTAAATTTGATTTGTGGCATTGTATTTTAAGATGATAGAGATGAACATTTTAATTTTTAAAAATTTTAAAATTTGAATAAATCTATGGGATACATGTGCAATTTGTTGCATGTATTGACTTCTTAGTGGTCAAGTTAGGGCTTTTAGGGTATCCATCACCCAAATAATGTATGCTGTCCCATTAACTAATTTATCATAATCTACCTCCCTTCCACCCCCCTCACCCTTCCGAGTCTCTGTTGTCTATCAATTCGGACTTTACTTCCAAGTTTACACGTGTTTTTAGCTCACACTTATAAGTGACAACATGCAAGATTAATCTTTCTTTGTCTGATAGATTTCACTTAAGATAATGGCTTTCAGTTCCATCCATGTTGCTGCAAAAGACATACTTTCATTTTTTAATAGCACAATAGTATTCTGTTGTGCATATATATCATTTTCTTTAATCAGCCATCTGTTGATGGACATTTAGACTGATGCCATATCTTTGCTATTGTGAATAGTGCTACAATAAACATATGAGTGCTTGTATCTTTTTGATTTATTGATTTATTTTCCTTTGGGTGGATACCCAGTAGTGGGATTGCTAGATCAAATGGTGGTTCTATTTGTAGTTATTTGAGAAATTTTCATACTATTTGATGAACACTGTAAAATAATCAATTATGAAATAAGTGTGTGTGTGTGTGTGTGTGTGTGTGTGTGTGCGCGCACGCATGTGCGCGTGCGTTCTTTGGAGGAAGGCAAAGAAGAAAGAGTGTAGGATGAGAATGATGGAGAAACTCAGTAAGAATAAAAGAAATTGAAATTGGTTTATATGCATTTTTATGATGTAACTTTCATATAAGATTTATTTCCTTATCTTTATAGATCGGTAAACTTAAGAGAAAAGAAACAACTCTTCAAAAAGTCATGGTTCAATATAGTTGTTTAATCTGACAAGTAAAATAAGAGAACTAAAAATGACTTTACTTTTCTAGGAATGATACCTTGAAGACTTGAGTTCATGTTGTCCTTATACACTTAATGCCCTTTTCATTTTATGGCCAGGATAACTTCTGAGGATACATATATAGGATACTTAGTCCAAGACCAGGCACACTGTTAAAGTTCAGTAAAGCATTGATACCTCAGATGGTAACAATGATGCTGACAGGGAGGCCAGATTGGGGAGGATTTAAGAAATTAAAGAGCTAAAAAATTGGTACTTCTTATACCCTTGGGAATCACTGAAGCTTATTGTGTGACTTTCATCCACAAGCTAAGTTTTATTTGCATTATGTAGGAAGCCGTAAGATTACTCAGGGATAGTGGAATGAGACATTCGTACCTCTAGAAGTTGAGAATGGAAACTATTCTCTCCTAGTTGGAGTGCAGGCTTCATGGTTAGAACCTGCAGAGTGAAAATGAGAGATTGATTAAATATGTTGCTTCCCACCCCAGCCATCCACAATTTATCATTTTTAGCTACTGTGATTATTCTGCATTCAGCACAGAGATGGCAATCTGGCAGGTTTGTGAGCCTTGAGACTCCAACAGATTGGGGCTGGATTCTTGCTTGTTTGTCAAGGCAACAGAGCATGCTCCTGCCAGTCAATATGCCTTTTCTTGCCTTGTCGAAACCATTTCTACTCTATGCCAGTGTCAGTTGCATTTCCAGGATATGACTGCAAAATATTGTAACAAAAGTCACTATTTAATTTGAAGTTGTTTTGGCAGGTGAGCTTTGCTATTGCAAATTGTGATTCTGAATCTATGATTTACAGGGGGGAAAGCTCTTATTGAAATATAAATGCTACTTAACTTTTAAGGAAAATAAAAAGCTATGCAGTCAGTCAGTCACTTAATCAGCCTGATGACAATATTCCTTGAATACTGTGTATACACTGAAACCATAATTTGTGCTTTAGGGTAGTATAAAAGGAAAATGTTGGTGCATTTCCCCAAGGAATTTTTTCATTTGGAAAGACAGAATTTATAATAATTAAGAAGATATTCATCATTAATCCATTTTTATAAAGCAAAAAAAAAGTGAATATAAAATACCAGGATATGGTTTATCCTGGAATAAAAATATAACATGATGGGTTAAGGCCAAGGACATTGTGTGGTGACAGGATTTTTACTACTAGGTTTCCTTGTTATATGACATAACTTATGGGTTTTGCACATATTAAGAAAATTAATACATATTTCTCTAATAATTGAATAAAGCTGTGTGTATTCCAAATAGTAACTTTCTGCAACTACCTAAATTTTTCTTTGGTTAAGTAAGCATATGACACCAAGATGCCGGGCTGAACACACCAATTGGCATAGCAAGGGAGAGGAGAGATGTGAAAGTTCACAGCATAACCCCTTCATCTTGCTGGGGTAACAGGGAAGATGTGACAACATTCCACTAAGCTTCACATCCCTCCAGAAAGTTTACTGCCAGAGTGTTGATAGTACAACGGGCATTAGTAGATAACTGAGCACAGAGTATGGATTGCTTCTGTCTGTATCATTGTTTTATGATGAAGGTTAGATTGCTGACTCTAGAAAGCCATCTATACCTAGTATGAATATACTGTTATAAAGTTTTAGTGTTGGGGAGGCATGAAGACAAGGAAAAGGAAAGAAGGGAAGAAGAAATGACTGTGTTTTAGTTTATCTAAGAGATGTGACTGACAATCTTCACATCTTGTAATGACTATAACCAGCACGGTAAATGTTTCTGAGCCCTGTTCACCAATCTCATTTATTTTCCAAAAGTACTTCTCTAATTTTTTTTCCACATGTACTTTTGCTTCCCTATTTTTCCTGATTTCCAATACAACTCTTCCTTCTTATTTAATCATTTCCCTTGATGAAAACTTGAGTGAGTTGATGAATCTTCTGAGTCTGTTTTCTGAAGTCAAGATTTAAAATGGATGGTTACTGGGGGCAAGTTATCTCAAATGTCAACTGGTACCAACAGATGGGAATTCTTGGCTGAAAGGAAGGAAATATCTGGGTTCCTCAGGCAAATCAATCTTCTTTGGCCCTGTTTGAAAATGTCAGGGCTTTAGAGAGGTTCAACATGTAATGTGATTAGTAAATATACAGTGAAAAGTGGATTTTATTTAGATATTCTTTCCTAAAATTGAGACCACAAGAGGACCATATGTGCTTGAGTGCTGTCAAGATTCTGGTACTTCATCTTCAATATTTCCTCTCCAGTGCTTATGTGAAAAGTGATGCATTTAAGAATAATATCTTTGGAGGCCATTATGGCCTCAATAGAAATAAATAATAATAATAATGACTTACATTAATGTGTACACTTCCATTTAGAAAGTACCATCAGATCCATAATCTGCTGATTTTGATTTTTATTACACCCCTGTATAATAAGTAAGGTAACCATTATTATTCTTATATTGTAATAAAGGAAATTAGTCTCAGATAATTAAAGTGGCTTTATGGGTTCGATTCAGGATTATATTCAACTATTGTTCACCAAGCATCTACTAAACCCTGGGCTACTGCTCTATGCTAGTGCCTGTATTATTTTTCAGTTACTGTTTATAACAACCCAGTGAAATTGGTGGTATTACTTGCAATGAGCAGGTAAGTTTCACAGAATGTAAGCCACTGTTGAGAATCATATAGTTCTTAAGGAGTAAAGCTTAGATTTAAGCCTAGGTATTGTGAATCCAAGTCCCCTACACTCTTTGCCTAGGATGTTTAACATAACTAAGCTGCTACTGTGGTATACTATTTGGGCCACACAAACAATCACTGAACTTCTGTCCTGTTTATACTGATTGTCTTTCATATCCGTGTCCTAATAATCTTTTTCATCATACCAGCCAGGCAGCAGGAGGCACAGACACGGGCATGTGCTAACAGCAATAACAGTAAAAGCTACCATTTAGTGGACATCTATCAGGTACACTGTGCTAAATTCTTTATATACCTTAGTAAAGAGTCTGACTGTGTTTTTGATGTTTGACTGCCGACAGCTTTCAAGCCCCATCACTCCTCTTTACCCTTCTGCCCCACATCTGTAAAAGCTAATAAGAAAGTTCAGGTGCTTCCTCCTTTGGTATCAGCAGGAGATTTAAACCATGCAAGCCCTGGTCTTTGCTAGAGAGTCAGTGCCTCAGCCACACTCCTTAATCAACATAAAGCCCCAAGCCGGGTGGCGCTCTCTGATCCCTAGCCATTTTTGGACCTACTTGGGAGCCTACATTGCTCTTTTTAAAAAGCCTCATTACATGAATAAACCTTTTCATATCTCATTGGTTTGTGTGTGGCATTATCAGTGTCAACATCTGAGCCAAACCTGGGGTGGGAGGTCCACTCTATTTTCACTGAGTCCTCAGAAAACACATTTCTACTCATCATGCATTTATTATCTACATTTTACAGATAAGGAGCCTGAAACATAAATAAGGAACTAACTCTGCAGTGTGTGTGTGTGTGTGTGTGTGTGTGTGTGTGTGTGTGTGCAGGTGCACGCACACATGTGCATGGGATAGAAGTAGGCTAGATGTCTACAGGAAGAAACTAGAAAGGTTTTTGTTTTTATAAGCTTAAGAAAATCCTTCTTAGCCTTCCCTGAGAACCAGTGACTTGAAATACCAGATGACTAATGGCTGAATTAGATAATGTTTTGTAAAGTTTTATAAGGTCCTTGGTAGGTGTTCCAAAGACAGGTGTAATGAAGATTGATATTTCACAAGTTTATGCCTGTTCATAATCAAATTGTGTCCTTCAGATATATAATACTTCACCCTCAAAACAGTTTCTAGGTATGTTCTCTGAATAAACAAATTGGAAAATAAAATACTATCTGAATTTTTACTCCCTGCTGATTTGAAGAAGGCTTAATTAAGATGTGTTAACTTCTAGAATCCCTCATCAGAGTTTCAGTGAAAGTCTTTTCTTATCTTTCCTGCCCTTTTCCTAACCCCAGGATCCAATCAGAAGATTGCACTAAGCTCCTGATGTCTTTGGTAACTCTGAAGCCATTGTGGCAGAAGCATGCATAAATGATGAAAGCTCTAGGCCCTAAGATGCAGAGATTTCCATTCATTTCCAAAATTAGGTAATCCTCAAAGTATTTTGGCTTTACCAGTCAGAGATATCTGCCATGTAGGGCCTGGAGGACATCATTATTAAGAGATGTTTCTGAAAACTCAAGCCAAAGTTCATAAAATGCTATCTACTCTTCAAAATTTTACATAGAAAATGATTCCACAGGTGTTTTATTAAAAGATCATGAAACATGTTCTAATGTATAACTTATTCTATTTTATACTATTTGCAATCTGTTACTCTTAAAATCTAACTTTAATTTCTAGGTAACAATTTCATTCCAAAGTATTAAATTCCTTTTTTCATGCACATTTTTTGTAATTGCTTTTTTACACAATCATCATTTGCCACAGTCATACATTTTTTTTTGCCTTAAACTATAAGACAACTAATCTCTAGTTTTTGACTTTTTCTGCACATTATTATTTTACAAACACTCTTCCAATCTATCTTCTATTTTCCACATGCTCTTAACAAGTTCTGTGCATGTCTCTCTTGGTCATCTGCTCTTGTCCATGAAAGAATGGCTCTTCACAGGAGATTGTAATGACTTAAATAGGATCAATAAACAGCCTAGAATTTTATATAGCAAATATTGACTATAGCTGATAAGAAGAGATGGAAGACAGAGAGACAGGGAAAGTGTACTCCCTTAAATTCAGGTTGAGACATCTGACAATAATAGCTTTAGCTTCAAATGTAGTAAAAATGAAGTTAAAACTACACTATAAAGTTGATTAGTGCCGAAGTAAATCATTATACTGTCCATGTAGTTGTCGACCTGTCGTACATACTGTGTTCCTCAAGGTCTCCTTGTACTCACTACAGGAGAACAAGCATTGAAATCTGACTGTGTATGTAGTACACCAAAGAGGACCTTACATAGAAAAAGTACTGCAGAAGAAGTGAGAGAGAAAGAGCATGGTCTTTAAACAATCAAGAAAGCATGTACTAAGAACCTATTCTTGGAGATGCCTGGAGACTTTAGAAGATAGAAATTGATTTCCTGCTAGTGACTTGAGAAAATTCTTTAAAAGACCATGGAATGTTTGGAGATAGTTTAAAGCTTTTTATCAAAGCACTTTGTGTTTTTTCATCAAATACAGGTCAGGTAACTTCCATTTATCTTTACTCTAGTGTGTGTATGTGTGTGTGTGTGTGTGTGTGTGTGTGTGTGTGTGTACGCACGCGCGCGTGTGTGTGTGGCAGGTGGAGGTGGGGATTAGATAGATATTCAGAGCTAAAATCAGAGTAGTTGTATTTATATTAAGCCTCTTTAGTTAGTTCTTGCCTGATCCTTAGGCAAGTCACTTTGTTCCCCTGAACCACAATTTTCTCATCTTTAAAATGGGCATAGCATACTTTAAAAATCTCCAAAGATCAATATGAGAATTGAGTGAGATAGTGCTTTGAGATGGTAAAATCTATACAAATATTAATTATTATTATTATTCCCCAATATCGACTATTAGAGATGGAATCAAGTTCCTATTATTTGGGTGATCACTTTTGATTGGATACAAGCTTTTATTTGTTTATCTGATTTGATGTTAGTGAGGATACTGTTGGAGCTGATGGCGTTTTAAAGTTTTATTTTTATGAAATGTAACTAAGTAATTAAACTTTTCCTTTCTCACTTTACTTTCTCAGTTCTGATAAAATGGGGACTAGAATGGATTATAGGGACAAATGCCATGGCCTAAGGAAAGGGCAAATAAATCCTAGGCAGCATGCTTTAACCTAGAACAAAGTGCACCTTCTTTATAAAGCTGTTGCAGGATTAATTAAAGCAAAGTTTAATGAGCTGGAAAAGACTTTGTACCCTGTGGACATAATTGCTAAACATCTAGCCCCAAGCTATTAGTGTTTAGAATACACTGAAGATCTCAAAATTATTAGCAAATATTGGTGAAATTCCAACTGTACCATAATGGCACTTAGTTTAAAGAAATAATGATTGGTGGGGATGAGGTAGATGAAAAAATATTTATATCAGCTCTCCTCTCACAATGAAAATGAAAACTCTTACATAAATAATTGTTTTGTCTTTAGGGGTCAAAGTATGATGTGTTCAAGTCAGCTTTGCTTTGAGAGAACCAATAATCCAAACCAAAATATTAATAAATAAAATAAATTGCTAAAGCAACTCATTCATTAAACTCAAAGAAGTAGTTTGATATACATTCATGAAGCATAGTATAGGGGGCAACTAAAAATATAATCCATAAGTATCAGATCAATGTGTTTTTTTTTCTAGGAAGAGTTTGAAACAGAATTCCTAGACCTCATTTTTTAATCTAATTTAGTTTAAGGATTTTACATACTCAGGATATTACTATCACCTTATGGATGAAGCAAAAATGCCTAGAAATACAAAATGACTTCGCCTGGGACATATAGCTACCAAGTTTTATAGCTAATTGTTGGTACTCAACTTTTCTGACTCTGAGTAAAGTAGCCTCTCTTTACATTGACAAATTTTTAAATAATAGGGAGCTAGCTGGTTTTCTTGATTAATTCCAGTAAAAACCTTCTCAGAATAATAGGGACATATCTTCCTGGAAGATTCAGTTTGTTTACTCCAGGGGATAATGAGACATTTGCCTGGTGACCTGTGTCTGTGGCCTGAGCAGAAATGAGTGCAACACTCTTCAACTATACCACGTGACCTTTGATTAGGGAACAGGTACCAGTGGAGTGACAGGCTCTGCTTTCCAAGTGCTCATGATTCAAGTCCTAGTAAATGTCCTGCTGCGACCTCCAATCTGCTTGGGTAAACTATAGACACTTTCATAGATTTGTAATCTTTACACAGTCTTGCTCTGAAGAAACATCAGAGAAATTGTTTTAGTGCTATTATTTCTGTTGTTAAATCATGTTGTGCATGCAATAAATGTTTTAAATAAAAGTATTTTAATACAACTCCGTATTAACTCTGGAACTACACTTTTTCCATACCTGACTAGATCCCAAACAAATGTGTGTAATATGTTCACATTTATTTTATTTTTTCTTATTAAAATGTATTAAATTTATACTTCCAATATCCTGTTTTGACAAACTAAGTGGATCTTACTGAAATTGAACTTATTTCTTTAGTAAAGCAATAAAATTAGCTATTACAAAAATTCTGTTATAAAGGTATGTGAAAACAGACAAGAAAAATAAAAATACATACAAAATGTTACCGTACAAAATTAAATTGGTATTTGGTCTTTAATTAATTTATTAAGTAAGAAGACCTTGCCCTAACACTGGGGTTCAGTCATAGACTCCCAAGTCAAGCTTTATTTTTATCTATTTATTTACTTATTTAATTTTTTAGTATAAAGTATCTGGTTTATTTGAATTTCACAGATTTAGTAATTTTGACAAAAGCTTTGTGGTTTATTAATATTTTATAATGTACCCAGCATCGTATAGCTATGTGAAATGCTTAAAGACTTTATTTCTTTTTAAAAAATTTTTATTTTAAATATGTGGAGTACAGTTCAGGGTTACGTATACAAATGTTCATTATGCAGGTACCTTTGTTGATGAGGTGTGCCCCTCCCTCCCCAGGCAATTTCCCTCAACTGCCAATCCCACCCCCACTCTCCTGACAGTTTCCCACTACTGCCAATCTCTTTCTTATAGTATGATGACAATTGTTCTAGATCCGCTTATGAGTGAAAACATATGGTGTTCTCTTCTTTGTTTCTTTGATAGATCACTGGATATGATAGACTCTAAATCCACCCAAGTTGCAGCGAAGTCCTTATGCTTGTCCTTCTTTATGGCTGCATAATATTCCATTGTGTATATGTACCATGTCTTTTTAATCCAGTTCAGCTTCGATGGGCAGCATGGTTGGTTCCATGTTTTTGCTATTGTGAATAGAGCTGCAATAAACATGCGTGTGCAATAAACATGCAGGTATCTTTTTGGTAGAGTGCAAGTCAAGCTTTAGAAGTCCCAAGTTTTTATCTTCTCCACTGTTCTTTCCCTTTGCAGAAGAGTTTGAGGTGGATGCTGAATAAGATAAAAAGCCTAGTTTGGAGTGAAGATGAAGCCTTCATATTTCTTCAAGTGGTTATTAATACAGAATAAAGAAAAGACAGACAATAACTACTAATAGTTTAGGCTTAAGAGTACCCTGAGTCTCTATCTCTTGTAAGAGAGATAAAAATTTTGTGAGTTTTTTTCATAATTTGAACATTCTGAGTCAGTTAGAAGCCAAAGAAACAGACACAAAGGTGGATGGGGGATGTGGCACAAGAGTATAGTATAAGGACACGAGTTGAGGCTTAAATGAACTGTGGTTAAATCTTGGCTATGCTGTTTTCTAGCTGAATAACAATTAATACATTATTTAAACTCTCAGAAGTTTGGTTTCTTTTCTATATATGGGCCAATGAAATCGTGTTGAGTATTTGTCACAACTAACTAGTTTTTGACTTAAATATTCAGGACATATTCAATACTATTATTCATAAATTTAAGACTAGGACTTCCTTGAATAACAAAAACTCCAAAAATTACCAAGAGAGGGAAGCATTCAACCATCACTCTCTCTTTTGGAATACAGGTGACTACTAAGTGACTACTCTCACAACCTCTTGCAAGTATTCATGTTTTGAATAATACTCAAATCAAAGTGATGGATACATTGACACAGCAGTTACTTTCTTTTTTCATATGAAAACAGCAACACCTAGGTTTAACTATTTTTCAAGCTGCTGTTCTAAAAGCCATTTATTTACCTGCCAGGGTCAGTCAGATTAAGAACCAGTTCACCCTTGCTGCAGTGAGGTAGGTGAGCGCAATAGGAGGTTTCAACTAGAAAACCCCAAAACACTTAGCCCTATCTTTAAACTATGTTAGAAACACATAGTTCCAAACTAAAACCTGCTTTTTTTTTTTCACTTTGAAACTGGCCAGGACAAATGTTTTCTAATAGAGGTCAAACCTAAGCCTCCTGAAAAGGAGCAGACACCTACCTCTTCCTAATCTATCTTCCTTCTGTCATCTTTCCTTTTCTCCAAGCAACAGTACCTCACTGAAGCATCCTGCCACTTGGAATTCAGAGTACACGTGGCTGCGTAAAGAGGGCAATAAACATAAATGATACCTGTGGGTAATAGGTTTGAAATTGCTGTGTTCCTAGGTAACTGGATATAATTACAAGTACCCTGGATTCCATGGGGCTACGGTGCAATTATCACTCTAATTTTCAGAATAAAAGGGAAGGATAACAACAGTGTTGACACAATTCAGTAACATGAGAAAAGGGATCTTGCTAGAAAGATGACAGTGGTTCTGCATGTTTTTCTTAATGTTCATTTCACATTGGGAGCCTGTGTATATTTATAAGGCTAAAGTGATTAAATCAATATAAGTTACAATTCATCACTGCTATAGTAAGGGTACTGCAGAGTTTCTTAGTAAGTTAAAAAAAAAAAAAAGGAAGGAGGGAGTAATGAGTGATATCACTGCATTCGAGCAGTGGGCAGGTTATCATATATTTTGGAAGTAATTAAAGACGATCGAGTGATACTTCCCAGCCTAATGAGTGATTCTGCCACAGCCTCGCAGCAGGGAGGCCCCTGTGTGTTATTGCGCATTTCCATAGTATTTACTGGGGTAATGAGTGTTATTGCTGTGGTGTAACAGCAGGGTGCACTGCTCGCTGTGTTTCCTGAGAGCTCTGCCATAATTAGAAGGCAAAATGTGATTGCTGTTTTACTAGACACCAATCATGATCTATTCCTATATTGTTCTATAGTAATTACCACATGACATAGTACTATTTCCCAGGATGTTTACTTTGGACAAACTAGGAAGATTTTAAAAAATTAAATTAATTTTTTTTTTTTTGGTCATTGAAGCTTAATGACGTTGTTTCCAAATCAGTTATAGAATACATATTTGCAAAATTATTATTGACTTGTAATCACTGGCTCATCTACCATCTTTGTCGTTGTCTGGGCCTCAGTAGTGGGGTTGCCATTGTACTGCCAGTGCTTTTGAAGCTGCACGGTTCAGGCAGGAGGGAGGGGATGACGAAAGAAGGATTACATAGGCCTGTCACAACTGGTCATCCTTTAAAATTTACTTGAACAGTTATATCTGCCTATTCTGCATGTGTGTGACCTTTTTTCATTTCTAAAAACAGTGCCACAATATCAATCAAGAGGACATATAGTCAGCAGAACAAAGTCTCGGATCAGCCAATATTTATATTTTACCTTACATGATTGAAGTCCAAAGAACTGTCTCGGCTTAAAATGTTTTGATTAACTGTCCACATCAATGACTAAAATATGCCATGGATTCTGATATTTTCATTTTGGAATTCATTGCTGTCTTTGCTGTTGATTTTAATTTGGGAAAATGTGATCTATGTAGGTACAGGAGAAGCACTTTGGATGGCAGGGATCGGGGGCTGTCAGGAGCCTGTGGTTCTCTGTGACTTTATCCTTATACAGGTTTTGCTTGACTGTAAAGAAAGTCCTGGTAAAGGATATGTGTGCTGGAGCCTGACTGCCTGAGTTCAAGTTCCAAATTTGCCACTTCTGAATGGACGATCCATGGGAAAATGTTTTCATCTTTCTAAGCCTCAGTTTCCTCATTTGTAGAAAGGGAAAAATAATAGTACTGGCTCATAGATCTGTCATAAGATTTTGTAAAAGAATGTGTATTAAATGCTTATTAAAATGCTTGTACAGAGGAAGTTTTCATTAAATGTTAGCTATGATTATTATTCAGCCTGTTGACCCTTAATAGGAAAGTGATATCATTTTCTCCTTAAGGTTCCTTCTATTTTCCAAATCTTAGATATTTTGTGTTGCAGCTACATCAAAAGAAAGCAGAAAATGAACACAAACATATACATGCAAGCATATACATATATGTGCATATACACAAATACACACATGTATGTGCATTTAGGGCTACTTTCACAATTTTGACCTGAAATATCTTGTTTTTTCAATTCTATGCTTTATGCACAAGATAAGCAATAGATTTGAATTCTAGCCGTAGTGGAAACAAAAGTGGAAAGGACCTCAGATTAATCAAATAGGAAGTAAGAAAAATTCATCCCCTAGTGGCACTGGTATTTTAGAGCACTCCATATGGAATCAAACTCAGTAGTGGCAGCCAAATGAGAGAAATCCCTTATGAGGCAAAATCAGTGAGTTTGCATGAGGAGTGTTGAGATTTCTTTCACTTTTTGGACCTCTCTGAAAAAGGGGTTTTCTGTCAAATAATCCTCATTTATCCATTTTTCCTATATACTAGCTAGTTCCCTGATAAATTTCTTCACTTGAAACTGCTTTATACCATCAAAGATCCTAGGGCTGAAAGGATTCCTCTCATGACTAGATGACGCAGACAGACTTAGAAAGTGAAGCTCTGAGAAACAGGAAGTCTAGAACTCTATAGTCAGTTCCTAGGAATAAACTCCTGCAGTTTGTATTGTGGGGAGTAAAAATGGGAGAGTAACCCTTCTGTATTAACGGTCCTGTGCAATGCTAGACCTTAGGCATTTGATGGATACATCCCACTTGTGTTGAACTGAGACACTTGAAGAATGACGCTGAAATTTTTTTTTAATTAGAGTCTCACTCTTGTCACCAAGGCTGGAGTGCAGTGGCATGCTCACGGCCACTGTAGCCTCTACCTGCTCAGCTTAGGTGATCCTTCTGCCTCAGCTTTCCAAGCAGTTGAAACTACAGATGCACACCACAATGCCCGGCTAGTTTTTGTGATTGATTGTACAGATGAGGTTTCACCAAGTTGCCCAGGGTGGTCTAGAATTCCTGGACTCAGGCAATCCTCTTGCCTTGGCTCTCCAAAGTGCTGGGATTACAGGCTGAGTCACTGTAACTGGCCGGCTCTGCAATTAGTGCTAACACTCCTTACCTAGAAAAACTGATGCTGACAGTAAACAGCACATAAATGTTAAGAGATCTGCCAGTGACATAAATTGGGTAGATCAGAAAGTTCATAAGACCTAGATATTATTCACTCAAGCCACATATCTATGGGTTTCACTAACCCATACTGCATAGTATCCACAGTGTTGTGTTTGTAATGGCATGCATTTTAATTATTCAATAAATTGGATGCATTTATAAGTCCAGAGAGTAGATGCCCAGAGTATGAGTTAACCCTTTTATTGTCTTTGTAAGCCCCTGGGTAGAGTAGCAAATATAATAGACCAAGAAGATTATTGCAGGCAAGGATTCTTACATGCAGCGATGCCAGCTGGGTGGGTGGTACTTCTGCAGAGTTGTTCCTCTACTTGGTTTATTTCTTGTCCAGGTAGGCCACACAGCACATGCCAGCCTACAGATCTATTCCCTGCTAATGCTGTGTCCTCCATCATTTCAACATGGCATGTCTGTCCATCTTTGTGAGCACAATTTTTTATTAATCAGCGAAACGTTTGGTCCTTTGAAATTGAAATGGATTTCAGTCTTCTTTATCTATTAATTATTGATAAATGGAGCCCGGGAGACAAGGAAGAAGCCCGGCATGATTAAAGACAGATAGTTTTTAATTTTATGTGTCTTGCAGTGACAGAGAAATTTAGTTTAATAGAAGTAATTTTTCAAAGGAGATGCAATCATGAGGGAGGATGTATAGAAAATGGGCAAAGCATATTTAAAAAGAAAGAACTTGCGGACATAGGATGCTTCCATAGATTACCTAAAAATTTCCTAGTTGGCATTGTCACGTGGTAGGGGTTGATGTCTCATGAAAATTTTATCCCTACTTTTGTTGATATAAATTGTAACTCTGAAACATGATCCATATCATATTATTTTCAAAAACAGTATGTGGCTAACTAAGACAGTTTGCATCTTTTGTATTATTTCAGATTCTCTTAGATTCAAACATGATCCCTATCTATCCCCATACACAAAAATTAACTCCAAATGGATCAGAGACCTAAATGTGAAACCTCAAACCATAAAAACCTTAGAAAATGCAGGACACACCCTTATGGAAATTGGAACTGGCATCCAATTCCTGAACAAAACCCGAAACACACGGGTCATAAGAGATAAGATAGACAAGTGGGAACTCATTAAACTGACAAGCTTCTGCAAAGCCAAAGAAACCATTAAGAGAACAGGGAGACAGCCCACAGACTGGGAAAGAGTATTTGCCAACTCCATGCCTGACAAAGGCCTAACATCTTGGATCTACAAGGTACTCAAACGTGCTGAAAAGAAAAAAACAAACAACCCCATTTTAAGTGGGCAAAAGATATGAACAGACACTTCTTAGAAGAAGACTTCCAAGTGGCCAACAAACACATGAAGAAATGTTCAACCTCACTAATCATCAAGGAGATGCAAATTAAAACCACACGGAGATACCACCTAACTCCAGTCAGAATGGCAATTATCAATAACTCAAAAAATAACAGATGCTGGAGAGGATGTGGTGAAAGGGGAACACTACTACACTGTTGGTGGGAGTGTAAACTAGCGCAACTTCTGTGGAAAGCAGTGTGGCGATTCCTAAAAGCTCTAAACATCGACCTCCCATATGACCCCGCAATCCCCCTACTGGGAATATACCCTGAAGAACTTAAATCATTCTATGAAAAAGATAGCTGCACACGTATATTTATCGCAGCATTGTTCACAATAGCAAGAACCTGGAACCAACCACGCTGTCCATCAAAAGAGGATTGGATTAAAAAAATGTGGTACATATACACGATGGAATACTATGCAGCCATAAAAAAGAACAAAATCATGAATTTTGCAGGAAGCTGGATGGAACTAGAGTCTATAATACTGAGTGATCTCTCACAGAAACAAAGATCTGAGTATCAGATGTTCTCACTCATATAGTGGACCTTGAACAGCTATCATAATACTATAAGAAAAGGATTGACAGTGGTGGGAAACTATGGGGGGGTATAGGGAGGGGAAGGGAGGTGGGATTAACAGTAGTCAATATCTGTCTGGGGACAGGGAGACACTCCTTATCAACAAGGGTGCCTGAACAATGCATATTTGTATACCTAACCCTTACCTGTACCCCACAATTTTAAAATACAAAAGATGTTTTTTTTAAAAAAAATTATACATAGTCTCAAACATCCTTAACTATGTAATATATAAAGCAGCATATAAAAGGACACAAGGTATAGTAAAAAAGCTACAAGGCAAATAGGATTGCTGAGTTTTAGTCTAGTTCCATCATTTATTAGATTTCTTTAGATAACTAAGGTAGCTGATGCTACAGAAGATAGTCTCAGTTTCTCAATATAGAAAAATCAAGATCTGTAGGTAGTTTTTTCAGGATTAAATTTTAAAAATGCCCTGAGTGGTTTTTGAGGTTCTTCTTAGTTCAAAAAGATCTAAGGGTCAAGCTCGGTGGCTCAGTCTATAATCCCAGCACTTTGTGAGGCTGAGGCAAGTGGATTGCTTTTGCCCTCGGGTTCGAGACCAGCCTGGGCAACTTGGCGAGACCTACAAGAAATAAAAAATTAGTCAGGCTCAGTGGCTCGTGCCTGTAGTTTCGGCTGGTTGGAAGGCAGAGGGGAAGGATCGCCTGAGCCCACCAGGTCAACGCTGGGGTGGCCATGAGCGTGCCACTGCACTTCAGCCTGGGTGATAGAATGGGACTCCAACTAAAAAAAAAAAAATTAAGATTTTCTGATAAAAAAAAGTAGTAAGTGCCTAATTCCCAGTGGTTTGACTGAGGCATGTTCTGGAGATGAGACAGACTGGAATGCATCAAAGAATGCATCTGGGGTGGCAACTGGGACCTTAAGTTTTTATACAAACAGATGGGGTTAGCATGTGTCTATCAGATATCAATTATTCTATGCCGATATAATTTTTTGTTTTCCAAATGTATGATTAATACAGTTCAACATCAGAAATATATTTCAGCCATACTGTGTTCCAAGGTCTATTCTGGGATCTGTTTTTTTTTTTTTTTTTTTTTTTTTAAATAGAAACCTGTAATCCCAGCACTTTGGGAGACCGAGGCGAGTGGATTGCCTGAGGCTGAGGGTTCGAAACTCGCCCGGGCAACTTGACGCGACCTTGTCTCTACAAGAAATCAAAAATTAGCTGGTCGTGGTAGCACGTGCCTGTAGTTCCCGCTACTTGGAAGGCTGAGTTCCATGGAAAGATCGCCTGTTCTCAGCAGATTGAGGCTGCAGTGGCCGGGAGCGTGCTACTGCACTTCAGTCTGGGCAACTCCAACTCAAAAAAAAAAAAAATTGAAGCACAGTCTCCACCTCAAGGATTTTACAGATCGCATTCCATGTTGGAGAATCTGCATTTGTGAGCTGGCATAGCAATGAAAGTCTGCCATCCTCTCCCCTAGTTTAACACATTGAGGCCTTCATTGTTGTGTTCCAAAGAGTCAACCAGGAAGAAAAAACTATTAAGATGGGGAACACCAGAAGAATTAAGTAGAAAGAGGAGGAAGAACACAGGTTTTGGGTTAGAAGTGTGAGAATAGCCATGAGCCGAAGGTCTACTTCAAGTCTACATACTTCAAACTTGACTGGCTGATCGATAGGGGAAAAAAAAGTCCCTAGACACAACATTGTTTGGGTATTTTAGTGATTGTCTTTTAACTGACCTTCCTTAATTATCTTCCTAAAGCCTTTTTATTATATTCTTACCCCGCTCAAAAGCCTGTAATAGCTTTCACTGGCACCATACTCAACCCACCTTTTTCTTTCCTTCCAATCTCTCTCTTCAATTTGTTTTATGTTTGAATATGTTTCATATCTCCTCAATAATATTACCAGTTTCCTTGGAGGATGAAGTCTGTCTTAAACAATTATTCCCCTGTCCCTTGCATAGAATATGGAATCAATAAATGTTTTTAGATTCTTTGTAATTCTATAATTTAACAGTTGGTTTTACAGTTGTATATTTCTTTCTGATTTTTGTGCACATAACTATTTTCACACTAGATTACATTGTCTGGAACTTTTTATTCACCTAGAAGAGAGATCAGATTTAGATTTTAAAGAAGTACTTGCTAATGGATTGATAATAAAACATAAGTTTTCTTAGCAATAAAACCCATTTTCTTAGTGAAGAGGACAGAAGATATTATCAAATGACATTCTTTCCAAGTCTACCCTCTTCCTTTCTAGAAGCAACTTAGCACACATTTGCACACACATACACCCAAACACTGCCAGGATTAATTTTATTGCTAGGGCTGCCTTGTGTAGAAGGCATCACAGTACTGGTTTTGCTGCTTGGAGCATCAGCATCTCTATTGCCACTTACATAGCTCAACCCAGCCCAAGTAACTGCCTATAACAGCACCTGAAAGTAGACTTTAACTGAGAACTTCATGACAGCAGCAAATATAGCAGCTTAGAAAGATTCAACCTACACATGTAATGAGAAGTATACTCAGTTTATTACACAGATTGCTCATACATACAACTAATTACACACAATACTTGAAACTTGTGAACAGAAATGGGCAAGAGATTAATTGTCCTTCTGGTCTATTCTCAGTTCTATTGTCTAGGTTCTATATATTTTTAGTGTGCTCGACCTTCTTGACCTCTTCCCTGCACACTAGAATTGGTTGGGTCTTTATATTGAGTCCTTATTACTATTTTCAGAAATTCTAATTCTTTATCACTGTTTTGCCAAGGAGGCTTTGCTTCCCTCCAATGAGCTTTGCATAATGCTGGCTGCCAGCCTTACTTATTAGGCCAGAAATGGCTATGCTGTGGCCCAGTTCACCTTCTTTTATAATCTGAGGATTTTGGATTGTAGCCAGCAGCATCCAGGCTCTGCTTTCTTTTCTTTTCTTTCTTAAGTTAGGTTGATGTTAGTTGGAATATGAACTGAAAATGCATTCCACTACTAAACAGACAGATACAGGTATGCTGCACCTGTCATATAACTAAACCTCTCTGCCCCAAGTGTCTGTGTACATTGAGGCAAGAGATGGTGCAGGAGGTGGGGATAACATTTAATTATAGCTTGTGGTATTGGGTGTGCATGTATGTGTGTACTGAAAATGAGCTCATTGTGAATGACCAGTAAATCGGTTTCTAAGGACTCCCAGACTTTAAAGAGAGACAAAGAACTTATAATTACACTGAATACTACCCGAGGCTGAATGAAATACAAGCTCAAAAGAAACTCAAACTCAGAACAAGGAATCTAGGGCATTTGGCTCATTGGCAGTTACAGGTTTCATTTTGAAATGTAGATGAAAGATACTCCAGGTCCAAATGGCACATTGCAAGCTAAACCATGGTAAAAACATGTGAACTGTATCACTGACTCACACATTAACCTGTATGTAATGCAACATTTGTGTGGACCCAGTGAAAGACTGGATCTGACTGAATAATTTCAAACACAGTTGGCCTCTTTTATGCTTTAATTATCCTCACCAATTTCAAGAATTAACCTCAACTTTTAATTATATAGGCTTCATTTTTTGGATTTCTGTTATAATCAAGGGCTTATCTAAATGTTGGAGGGTAGGGGTTTTTTTGTTTTGCTTTGTTTTGTTTTTCTCTTTTTACTGAATAGAGATATTTGTTCCCAGCTATTATCATCATAATGACCCTGCCAAAAAATAATAATATTAGAGGCCGTGAGAATCTCCAACCAGGCTATTGTGGGACCTCTGATGCAACAGCTAGGTTGCCTGGCCAGAAATCATATCTCAACATAATTGGCTGCAGTGAGTAAAAGAGAGTGAGAAAGAGAGAAAAAGAAAGGTAGCAGGTCTGATAGGAAAGGTTGCAGGCATTCATATCTAAATGGTCTCCAAATGTACCATTTTCTCCTAGTGACACAGGATTAGGAATGGAATATAACTGAGGTTTTAGCAAATGTTCAAATAAATGGCCTGGCCAGCCACTCCTCTTGGTATCTTTTCTTATACCTTATATAAATAGGCACAAGTGAAATGGAGTTTAAGGATTAAGAGAGGCAAATTTAGCAGAAATCCGGATGTCTTTTTTTTGATCTTTTTTTCACCCTTCCCTGTTCATAATAGTAATTAACCTTTTGAATAGTCTCCCTTGCAACGCTGGTGAGACTACTCTTCTTTTTTTCCATTAATCAATGTACTTAATTCACAGCTTGACCAAGTAACTTAACAAAGACACACACACAGAGATTTCTGGGAATTAAGCAAATTTATCCAAGGTGCCTCAGTGGTTTTTGAGGGGGAGACAATGACATCTGAGTGTGGCACATTTGACACATGCAGACATGTGAACATTTGCAAAGGAGCTTCAAGGGCTGTGGCCCATAAGCACTTGCTGTCTTTTCTTCCTTTTTTTCACTAGCCCAATTCTCTCATCACCTCGTCTCCCAGCCAAATACTCCATCTGCTCTTCACACAATTTACCTTCCCTTTATTGCATCTACTTCTTCACTTCTCTCAACCACTCACTTCCTCTGGATTTACTGTCCCTGGTTTGCTAACTCCAAGTGTTACTATACCCTCATTCATCTTATTTCTGTGTACACAGTTCTCATAATTACTCATTCAAATATATATCTATTGATTTATTAATATGCCTCTGTCTTCCTTTGGTTGACATTTTCTTTGATCTTGACTCATTCATATTTGTCACCAATATTTAGCACAATGTACAGCACGTGGTAGACCCTCAACAAATACTTGTTTGCCTGGGGAATTAAGATAACTTCAAACCTGAAGGGCCTATTGTCTCACTGACTTCTCATGCACCTACAGTTACTTTACTGACAAGCTTGATAGGAGGAACAGGCATCAGGGGAATACATATCAATGTATATGTTGAAGTATGACTATTTTTTGAATTTGAATTGTTCTTTTTTTTTTTTTTTAATTAATCAGTATTTTTATTATAGTTTTGTGGGGTACAGTTAAGGATTAGGTGTACCATTACGTTTCATTCAGACACCCTGTTGATAAGAGGTGTTTTCCCAGCCCCAGACAGATATTTGCTACTGTTAATCCCCTCCCCC
>NW_007074834.1:0-943 GCF_000164805.1 Carlito syrichta
TCACATGTTCTCACTCATATAATGGACCTTGAACATCCAATGTAATACTATAAGAAAATGACTCAAGGTACTGGGAAACTATGGGGGGCATGGGGATGGGATTAACAAACATCTGTCTGGGGATGGATAAACACCTCTTATCAACAGGGTACCTGAATGAAATGTAATTGTACACCTAACCCTTAACTATAACCCACAAAATCATAATAAGAAATATTGATTAAAAAATTAAATAAAAAAGAAAAAGAAAAAATTACATCCCTCACCTCATTAAATATGCAAAAATTCAATCGCAAGTATTTCATAGAAGCCCAACAAGACAACAAATGAGATGACCTGCTGATAGGCACATACTAATCTTCCTGAATAAAGTAGGTATCAAAGAAAGAATTTAAAATCAGCAAGAAGAAAAGGTCAGACTGGTTTCCAGGGAAGACCAATCAGGATAGCAGCAGATTCATCTACAGAAACCCTTTAGGCTAGGAGAACTTGAAGTCCAATAATCAAAGTTCTCAAAGATAAACAATTTCAACCAAAAATAACCTATCCCACCAAACTAAGCTTCATCAGTGAGGGAGAATTAAAATATTTTCCAGATATCCAATACCTAAGAACTGGCTCCAGACCCACCCTACCAGAAATACTTACGAAAGTATTAAATACAGAAGAAAAGGGAAAAAGAACAACAAAGTTCTTCACAAGAGTTCAGGAAAAATATTGAAAACACACATGAACCAACTCAAAATCCAAAAGAAAGACAACAAACAAGTATAACAACAACTGTATAAGAACATCATGACAAAAATAAACCCTCACATTTCAATAATTAGCCTGAATGTTAATGGAGTAAATGCACCACTGAAAAGACACATAATGGCAAAATAAATAAAATTTCACGAGGCAACAATATATTTTCTCCAAGAGACTCATTTCACCAGAAAGC
>NW_007074835.1:0-699 GCF_000164805.1 Carlito syrichta
ACAAAAATTAGCCGGGTGTGGTAGCGCGCACCTGTAGTTCCAGCTACTTGGAAGGCTGAGGCGGAAGGATCATCTGAGCCCAACAGGTCGAGGCTGCGGTGGCCGGGAGCGGCCACGGCACTCCAGTCTGGGCGACGATGAGACTCCAACTCAAAGAAAGAAGACCAAATCCTACCCTAGCCTATATAGCACCCTAGAGAGGGCATGTTTGTCACCCGAACCCTTCTCTGATTTGCAGCAGTGGGGATTTGCGGTGGGGCTGAAAATGCCAGCAACCCTCTTCTCTTCTCTCTTCCAGCCAAGGTCTCAGTGTAGCATCCTCACCAGAAAGCCAGTGGTGCAAGGAGCCAGGCTGGTGAGGCCCCAGAGGGGTGCTCCCCTAGGGGACATGGTAGCAAGAACGAGCTCCTGGGGCACAGGGCAGTGGCACTGGAGGTCTTTGTCCAGGGTCCAGCTGGCTGGCTAGTGGCGCTGGCAGCAGTGCTCTACGCTGAGTGTGAGTGGAGACAGGGTGTCCTTCCACGCCTCTTCTGGGATCCTGGCAGCTCCATGAACTCACGCCAGCCGGGGTGTTTCTGTTTGCTCACTGCTGAAAATCCAGGCTTTCTCCCTCTTTCGAGGTGACAAGCATCAAGCATCTTCTCATCATCAAGCATTTATTTTTTAATTTTTTCGCTTTTTAAATGTTTTTTCTTTGAG
>NW_007074836.1:0-1049 GCF_000164805.1 Carlito syrichta
GAACCCCGGCGCTGGGGGAGACTGGGGCGGGAGGACCGCTGGAGACCAGGGGTTCGAGGCCAGCCTGCACAACACATCGAGAGCCTGGCGCTGCTCGGAATTTACAAGGCGGCCGAGGCTCGGCATGGCGGCTCACACCTGTAATCTCAGCGTGTTGGGCGACCGAGGCGAGGGGGCTGTCGGCGGCCAGCAGCTCGAGCCCAGCAAGGACAGCATAGCTAGGCTTCATCTCCGCAAAAACAAAAAAGCTGGGCATGGTGGTGCACGCCTGTATTCCCAGCTACGTGGGAGGCTGAGGCAGAAGGATTGCCTGAGCTCGGATCAAGGGTGCGGCGAGCCGTGACCGTGCCAGGGCACCCCAGCCTGGGAGACAGAGTCTCCGACCCAGAAAAGACATCAGCTGCGTGTGCTGGTGTCCTCCTGTGGTCCCAGCGACTTAGGAGGCCGAGGCAAATAGGACCACTTGAACCCAGGAGTTGGAGGCTGCAGTGAGCTGTGATCACATCATTGCACTCTGTCCTGGAAGACAGAACAAGTCCTTGTCTTTAAAAATAAAGGGGGCGGGGCCAGGCTTGGTGGCTCAGCCTGTCATCCCAGCACTTTGGGAGGCCCAGGCCAGTGGATTGCCTGAGCCCGCGGGTTCGAGTCCAACCCGGGGAACTTGGCGAGACCGCGTCTCTACACTTAAGTAAAAAATAGCCGGGCATGGTAGCGCGTGCCTGTGGTTCTGGCTACTCGGAAGGCTGAGGTGGAAGGATCACCGGAGCCCAGCAGGTCGACATTGGGGTGGCCGCGGGCATGTGTGCCACTGCACTCCAGCCTGGGCGAAGGAGTGAGACTCCAACTCAAAAAAAAAAAAGAGGCTGAACATCAGGCACTCACCTCTAGCTCTTCCCACCCTGTCTGGCCCTTCTCCTCTCCCCTCCTTCCCACCTGGAGCGCAGAGGCAAGGTGTGGCCGCCTGTCAGGAGGCCAGTGGAGGGAGAGCCCCCAGCCCACGCCTCCTTGCTGGGCTTTCTTTCTTTTTTTTTTTTTTGAGTTGGAGTCTC
>NW_007074836.1:1850-2517 GCF_000164805.1 Carlito syrichta
AACTCTCGGACGCACGTGCTGCGCGGCCCGGCTCTCCCCGGCTGGCCCCAGCGCGCAAGGCTGTCTTCCTGACTGCCCGGCCTGGGATCCCCCCAAGCCACCCACTTCCAGCAAATCCTGATCTCGGGCTGGCTGTGGGGACTCAAACTCGGACACTCACTCTGTCCTCATCCCGCCCTTTGAGGCCCGAGGCAGCGAGTCTCGGCCTGGTCATTCCTGGAGAAAACCCAGTGGGGCCCCAGTTCAGGCACAGGCCTCCAGGGGCCCAGGCCAGCGAGGTCTGTCCCCCGCGGCCGCTCGACACTGTGTACGCAGAGAGGAAGTGTGTGCGTGTCCATTCTGTGGGTGGCAGATGCAGGAATTCAGAGCACACGACCCTAGCTGAGGCTGCTGGGCCCGCACCTGGTGGTACGAATACAGGGCAGACGCTGGGCCACGCCGCGGGCACCGACGGCGGATCGAGCCTGTGGCTCCAACACGCGTGTGCGTGCTCACGGTTGATCTTCTCCTCGTTCTGCACGGCCGTCCACCGTCCCTCTGCAAGGCCCGGGACCTCCTGTCCTTCCTCTGCTGGCACAGACGCCAGGGCAGAGGCGCTCTTGAGGGCCGGGAGGGCTCTGGAGGCCGGGGCGGGGACGGGACAGCCTCACCCTGCGGAGTCGGGCGC
>NW_007074836.1:2537-8672 GCF_000164805.1 Carlito syrichta
CGTGTCTGGCCCGGCAGGCCGAAATGGGACGGCGTCAGCACCGCGTTGAGGCTCTCAAACGCCGCCGCCAGGACCAGCCGGGAGGGCTTCAGCCTCACCAGCTCCGCCTCCGGCCTCCGCTGCTGGTTCGGAAAGGGACGACGGGAGCTTCGGGCCCTGCCCCGCGGGTCGCGAGACGCCGCGACGGCGTGAACGAAGGAGGAAACAGCGAGTCAACGACAAGGGGGGTCAGCAGGCCCGTGAAGACGCGTGTAAGTAAACAAGCGAGTACACGAATAGGTGGGCAAATGCCTATGTCAGCGAATTAAAAGGAAATACGTAAAGAGTAAAATAACGCGCAAGTTGGTCGGCTGTAGGGTTCACGCCTGTCATTCCAGCACTTTGGAGGCCAAGGCGGGAGGACCGCTCGAGCCCAGGATGTGGAGGCTGCGGTGAGCCGTGATCGTGCCACTGCACTTCAGGTTGGAGTGAGACCCTGCCTCAAAAAACACGAAGGCACCTTGGTAAAGGAACAGGCGGTCAAGCAAGTAAGTACACAGGGCCGTCCTGGGGTTTCCCCGCAGGGCACACGCACACCCGCAGCATCCCCGAGGCTCCCCTCCTCTCCAGGAAGCAGAATCAGCCCCGCCCAGACGGTCCCTGCTTGTCAAAACCCTGCCGCTTCCTGCTGGGCCCTCGACAGGGGCGCAGCCCTCACCAGACTCCCGGGGCGACCCTGACTCATTTTATAGGCTGGGAAAGAGCAGCTCTGAGGGCTCAGGGACCCGCCTGGAGCCCCAGCCGGAGAGGGGGCCGAGCCCCACAGGCGGGCCCCTCTCGAATTGGAGCCGAGCCCCCCCAGGTCCCATCTGCACGACCTCCTCAGGGCTGAGCGCTGCGGTATCCAGGGCCGGGCTGCCAGGGCTCTAGCCGGGCTGGAAGCTGTCTGCCAGGCCGCTCCCCTGGCGACCTCTGACCCCCCTGCATGCTGGGACGGGTACAGTTGCCTGGGAGCTCAGCCAGGGAGCACTGAGAGGGCCATGGACGGTGAGGGGCACACACGCCTCAGGAGCCCTGGCTGGGCTACTTTTCAGGGGCCTATGACGGTGGGCCACTGTGTGACGGCTCTGGGTAACAGGGGTGTCTTCTTTTTAAAAATTTCACATTCTGGCCGGGCGGGGTGGCTCAGCCTGTCATCCCAGCACTTTGGCAGGCAAAGGCGACAGGGTTGCCTGAGCCCATGGGTTCGAGACCAGCTCAGCCAACTTGGTGAGACTTCGTCTCTGCAACAAGTCACAAAAAAACTAACTGGACGTGGTGGTGTGCGTCTGTAGTTCTGGCTACTTGGAAGGCTGAGGCGGAAGGATGGTCTGAATCCAGCAGGTGGAGACTGTGGTGGCCGTGAGCGTGCCGCTGCACTCCCAGCCTGGGGTGACGAGAGTGAGACTCCAACTAAAAAAATAAGATAAAATAAAAGGATAAAAGATGAAAATTTCATGTGCACCCCTTTTAGAATCCTTTGGTAAGCTGAGGGAAAGCGACAAAGTTACACTCAAAAGAAAAAGGAATTCTGATGGATTTGGGGGCCTGGGCCTCCAGAGGACGAGGCTCTGAGCTCCATCCCAGGTGACACTGCCAGGTGCCAGGTCTCCCGCCAGGTCCCACTCAGTCCTCTACCCCAGTCGGCTCCTGCAGTCATCCACGACAACCAAGGGGGCGGATGCGCCATGTCCCCAGTTGCCGGCAGGGGGTGAAGAAGGTGCTCGTGGCACACCGCGGCCAAGGGCACGGCCGGGATGTCAGGCCTGAGCACCTCACCGCAGACGCCACCTCCTCTCCAGGACCACTGCGAGGCCTGCGCACTTGCCTAGTTTGTTTGAGAGAGAGTCTCCCTCCGTCACCCAGGCTGGCGTGCGGCGGCGTGGTCGTGGCTCACGGCAGTCTCGGTCTCCTGAGCGCAAGGGATCTTTGCCTCAGTCTCCAAGTAACTGTGGCTACAGGCGTGCCCCACCACACCTGGCTAGGTCTTGAAACTGATTTTTAGAGACAGGGCCTCACTAGGCTGCCCAGGCCAAAGCGTGCGCTTTTGAGCACGTCATGCTTCTCTCTGAATTCCTCCTACAGGAGCCAACGAGGATGAGTGCAGACATGCGGACTAGAATGCTCAGCAGAGGGCTACTTCTTTCCCTCTTGCTTTTTCTGGAGCCGGAGTCTCACTCTGTCACCCAGGCAGGAGGGCCGAGGCACACTCGGGGCCTCCCCGGTGTCCACCTGCTGGGCTCCAGCGATCCTTCTGTCTCAGCCTCCAAGTAGTCGGAACGACAGGCGCGTGCTACCACGCCCAGCTACTTTGGAAAGAAACTTTTTTGTGTCATAGAGACGAGGTCTCGCCAAGTTGCCCGGGCAGGTACACAGTGCTGTTTCTAGTAAGATACTGGATGTAGCCACAACGCACAGCGGTTCAGAAGCGGGGAGGGAACCGTGGAGTGCCCGAGCGGTGGCTGCTGGGCCATGAGCGGCGATGGCGAAGGAGTGGTGGCGGAGACCCCAGAAGCCTCACGCCGGAGTGGGGCCCGAACCCGCGGACCCGGCCTGTGTGGTGGAGGCTGGCTCTCCCTCCTGACCACGCCCCCTTTCTGTCTCTGCTGACAGAGAAACAGACGTAGACAGACAGATGTTTAGCTACATGTGCAGAGCACAGATGACATGCAGACATAAACAGACGAATTGACTGGATTGACTGCTTATAGGAACAATACTGAGGGATGCTCCACTAGAATGGGAACAAAGTTTCTCTCTCTCTCTCTCTCTCTCTCTCTCTCGTCAGGGTCTCGCCCTGTTGCCCAGACTGGAGGGCAGTGGCAGGATCATGACAATCACGGCTCACTGCAGCCTTGACTGCCTGGGCTCAGGCGATCCTTCTGCCTCCGCCTCCTGAGTAGCTGGGACTACAGGCACGCGCCACCATGCTTGGCTGATTTTATTTTTTGTGGAGATGCGGTCTGTGTTGCCCAGGCTGGTCTCTAAGTCCTGGGCTCAAGCGATCCTTCTGCCTCAGCCTCCCAGAGTGCTGGGATTACAGGCATTGTTAAACCCAGAATTCAAAGCCGAGAGAGACCACAAAGAGCCAGCTCCGATGCAAACATAAGAGGGTCTTTATTCAGGCTCGAGTCTGGGCTCACATATGAAGCCGGCAGTGGCTTCAGGGACAAGAGCCCCGATCCAGTATGGCAAGCAGTTTTTATGCACAATTACAGAGGGAGGGGAAAGAGTTTTTCACTTGATTTTACATGATTGGGTAATTTCTCCTAATGGGTACGGGAACACTTGGTATTGGTAGGTGCCTTTCGTGGGCTTTAGCCTGACTGCCCGTGATGGACAGAAACCCACTTAACGGGCAGAGTGGAATGTCAGATAAGTTAGGTTCATACAGACACTGCGTATAAATTAACTTGAGCAAGCAGGCAGGAGGTTACTGGCGCCATGGAGTCTGCTGATCCACCCGGAGGAAGGCTTAGGAGGGCTTGTTTGCTTAACGTTTACATAACATAACATGGTCATTATGGGACAACAAAAGCCAAACTTAACAAAGTTTTAAATATGAATGCTGCAAACACATACAGTGAATGTGGGGTACAAATTCATATAGTACTAGTGCTAGGAATTTATAAAATATCACAAACGTCTTATAGCAAGGCGGTTTTTCTAAAAGTCTTTTGATTCCCTCAGGTTTACACAGCCACTGTGTGTAAATTAGCTTTGGCATGGGAGCCAGAGATTTAACCCAACATAGAGCCTATTTAGAGAGCAGCTAGAGCCTCAGAGTCTACTGCAAAGGAATGTCTGAAAGGGGCTTATCGCTTTAACATTTACATCCCGTTGTCAAAGCAGAAGTCAGCATGGCAATTGGGACTGACAATGCTTAACCCAAGAGTTCTAAATACAAACACTACTTAAGACATTATATAACTACACAATCAGTCACTACCCGGCACCCGACATATGCCTAATTCTACGGGGTCTGAGGTAGGATTTAAAGCACTAAGATTTCATAAAGTACAATGAACATGAGGTAGGGATATATAAAATATAGTGAACTAAACACTACTTTTACAGCAAGTATGGCTTTTTAAGTTTCTTGGTTTCTCGGGTCTCTCAATAGCATGCTTTTAACCTAAGTCCATGGTATATTTTATTACTGTCCTCTCAGCATGAGCCACCAGGCCCGGCAACAATGCCTCTCTCTCTCTCATGATCGGACTTACTGTTTCTTCATGTACTTTTCTGAAATGTCAAATTTTTCTTCAATGAGTAGAAATTAATTTTACAATTAGAATAAAGCAACCCATATAAAAAATACGCCTATGAGCCAGGCTTGGTGGCTCAGCCTGTAATCCCATGCCTTTGGGAGGCTGAGGTGAGTGGATTGATTGAGCCCGCGGGTTCGAGACCCGCCTGGGCAGCTTGGCCAAACCTCATCTCTACAATCAATCAAAAAATCAGCTGGGCGTGGTAGCGCGTGCCTGTAATTACAGCTACTCGGAAGGCTGAGGCGGAAGGATCGTCAGAGCCCAGTGGGTCGAGGCTGTGGTGGCCGGGAGCGGCCACTGCACTCCAGTCTGGGCGACAGAGTGAGACTCCAACTCAAAAAAAAAAAAAAAATACACCTATGTTCACGGCTCCCTTCTTGCTTTCTCCGCTTTGCGTTCGCTGGCAGGGCCGCCCATGGGCACGCACACGGACACGACTTGCTGCCGGAAGGTCCGCTTGCAGTCTGTGACCTGGCACCCGCTGGGCAGTGCGTCGTTCGAGACCTGGCACACAGCCCACAGAAGGACGCGGCTGAGGACGTCTGCCATCCCCTCAGCTGTGACCGCGGGGCACTGGGGCAAATGGCAGGGGGGGTCCTCCAGGAGGGAAGGGGCCGGCGAGGCAGTGCGTGGAACAAGAGACCAGGTGCCGAGCGCCGGTGTGGGCCAAACCGCAAGGAAGCTCTCAGCCCATGGATCTGAACACCAGCAGCACGAAGGGACGCAGCCCTGGAGCTTATCACAAGGGCACGTGACGAACAGATCCCAGCACGCAGGACAGGGGCGGTGGCATGGGGCTGTGAAGCATCGCCCCAGCAGCCCTCGCGGCAGCCATTGTTTGTTCCCGAGCACCGCTGGGCGGGCCCTGAGCTGAGCAGTGTGACCCAGGCCGGGACATGGGGCTTCGCTCCCTGAGCTCCCAGCCCGCACACCCGGCATCCCAGAACTCTGCCAGCTGACTCCGCAGGGCCTCCTCCTCTGCTTGGGCTCTTTCCGGGGTTTCTCCCAGCCCTCTGAGCTCAAATATCTTGGCTGGGAGGCGAGGCAAGAGGAGGCTGGCCTAGTCTGTCCTTTTCGACCCCAAAGCTCCCTTCTCCTAGCTGTGCAGCCTGGGACGAGTTACTCCACCTCTCTGTGCTACATTTTTTCATCTTTAAAAGGTGACGCCCTTACCTGCCTTACCCAGGCGGTGGCTGGGACCCTGATGCACGCAGGTATCCTTGAAACTCCTGTAAACAATAGTGTTTGCTTCTTCCTCTGATCAAACACGCGAATCTATCTGTCGGGGAAATGGGGCAAATCAAGGAATAAAGGACAGAACCCCTCCCCCGTCGTGCCTGCCAGCGGCAACACTGCGAGCCTCGGCGAGGGCTTAGGTGTGTGCAGCTTTACAGTCGATGCTGTCGGGTAGTGAAGGACAAGGGTCATGAAACCAATGGCCTGTGTGAACTCGGATTGGCCACCCACTAGCTGTGCCACCTTGGACAAGCGATGTAACCTCTCTGTGCCGCACTTTCTGCATCTTGAAAGGGGGCTGGTGCCTCTTGAGAACTACAAGAGGTCAGTTGGGAACCGAAAGCCCTCGGGAGCCTTGACTGTAATTTTCGCCACTGTTGTTTCCCCTAGACTGCAATTCTTCTTTCTCGTGCCGCTTCGTGTTACAACCGAGTCTGTCGGTTTCCCTTATGAGGATGCCACAGCCCTGGGTTCGTCAAGGTTGCCGGGGGCTGCTGGACTTGGGGCTTACTTTTAGCAACTGAAAGGCAGAGTCTTGCAGGAGGGAGCAACACTCTCCTCCGGACCCGCGTCCGCCTGGAAGGGAATCGGCCCGGCCTCCTGCTCCGCC
>NW_007074837.1:0-1314 GCF_000164805.1 Carlito syrichta
TCCACGGGCCCAGGGCTGGCCGAGGGACCGGCAGCAGGCAGCCCTCGGTGACGCCGTGGAGAGAGGCTTCCTTGCAGCCAGGAGCTGGGGCAGGACGTCGTGGCGCCCAGACCCCGGCTGCCCTCCGGCAAGCAGGACGCAGCCGCCTGGGGCCTCCCTGCAGAAGCCCAGCGGGCTGGTCTAGTTCCGCACCTTTCAGTCAAGGAAACGGAGATGCAGAGAGGGCTGCCCGTGGCCTGCTCCGAGCCAGGCCTGGAACGCGGCCTCGGCCCCTCATGGCCTGGGTCTGGCTCTGCATCTTCCGGGGCTCCGTGTTCACACACTCGGCAGCCCGCAAGCCCCAGCTGTCGCGGGCCAGGCTGCCCCGCAGAAGGCCCTCGGCTGGTGCCCTTGGCTGCGCTTGGAACCCACGTGCAGAGCGTGACAGCCTCGTGAGGTCAGCCTCGGTCCAGCAGTGAGGGGCTCGGGCTTGGTGTCGCCCGTCGCCTCCGACCGGCGAGGCCCCAGGCCTCCTGGAGAGCGGGGCGCCCTCGGCCGGAGCGCCAGCGTCGGGAGAAGTGAGGCCAGGGCTGGGGGCGAGGGGCCACGGCCAGGGCCACCCGGAGGTCTGTGCCCAGTGGGCGGGGCCCGGCGTCTGTCACATGCACACAGCACGGGCACACTCTGCGGGGCTGGCATCGTTGGAGGTGCAAGCTGCCCGCAGCCCCCGACACAGCCCCGCCCCCGCTGAGCAGGGAAGCCGGAGCCAGGGGAGCCCGATTTGCCTCACAGGCATGCATCGCTGTCCAGGGAAGTGCTTCCTGCAGCCCTCCCGCTGCACGTCCTGCTTTCCAAGGCCTCTGGCCTCCCTCGTCTCCGCTCCCAGCACCCGGGAGGCACTGTGGCCCCACCCTGTGCCTGCCTCATGCCACTGCCTCCACCCCGTCCCTTCCTGCCGCTGCTCCCGCTTCCTAAACACCCCTCGTCTGTCAAGGGCTGGTGCTGGCGCCCTCTTCCAGGCAGCTCTCCCTGACTGCCCAGCCCACTCGGATCCGGCTGTCCTGGAAGTCCTGCCTCACATATTCTTTCGGCCAAGCTTCGGGCATCTAATCGTAGAGGAATTCATGTGCTTTCTTTTCCTGGGTGTCTTCTCTCCCCAACTACACGGTGTGCTCGTGGAGGGCAGGACAGACCTGCCACTCTCCTGCTTCAGACCGAAGACTGGGTGGACAGCAGCCCTCCAGTTAAGACGAGGACAGTGGTGGATGGAGGGATGGATAGCGGATGCAGGGATGAATGCGTGATGGACTGATGGGTGGATGCGTGGGTGGGTGG
>NW_007074837.1:1613-5252 GCF_000164805.1 Carlito syrichta
TGGCGGG
Organism: Carlito syrichta; assembly: GCF_000164805.1. NCBI lineage: Eukaryota > Metazoa > Chordata > Mammalia > Primates > Tarsiidae > Carlito > Carlito syrichta. The sequence goes on from NW_007074837.1 coordinate 1,621, forward strand.
TGGCGGATGGGTGGATGGTGGAGGGTGATGACGGTGGATGGATGGTTGAGGGGCAAATGGATGGTGGGTGGGTGATGACAGATGGGGGAGTGGGTGGGGGAGGATGATGGGGCTTGGGGAGAGAGAGGGAAGTCCTCGGATTTCCCTTGGGGGACTTTGTAGCCGAGCCCCCTGCCCATTCTGTCACCCTTCCCCCGGTTCCCTGGTCTGGCGCGCAGCCCCAGAAATCCAGGGAGCCCCCATGGCCGAGAGAAGTCGGCCACACAGGCAGCAGGGCCACGGGTGTCCTGAGGAGAGCCCGGCCTCCGGGGCAGTGGGCTGAACTGACACGCCAGGCCCGTCTCCCTCTCTAGACAGCCAGCTCCCATGTCTGCCTTCCTCCCAGCGGGGAGGACTCGTCGAATGCACATGGCGGGACTCCAGGCCTGTGTCCTCACGGCCCCGCCTTGGGGCCCTGAGTGGTGGAGCCAGCGTCTTCCACAGCTCGTGCCGTGATGGTGCCAGGAAGCCCCACCCACATCAGCCCTATGAGCCCAGGCTGGCGGCCAGGTCCCTTCCTGGCCAGACGCCACCCTAAGGGCTTTGCACGCTGTCCCGTGCCATCCACAGCCACTCTGGGAAGTGGGGACTGTTTTATCTCGTCATAATGGAAGGCACAGAGAGCATAAGTGGCGTGCGTGCCCTTTTCCCTCCCCGCCCTGGGGCCTGGATGTCCTGGCTCGGCCACGCCCCGGGCCTTTGCCCAGCTTGGTGGGATCAGGCAGGGCCCACAGAAGACAGTGCCTTGTCATTTGCCGTGGGTAGGGGGCAGTGGCTGAGGCCCTCTGGGTGTTCGGGAAGCGAGCAGATGCCCGTCTGGGGTGTGTGATGGCCACGGCGTCTGGCTTCTTGGGACACAGGCTGAGACGAGACCCGCCCCCCACCCCAGGAATTCAGCCTTCTCACCCCACGGGAATTTCAGCCTCTCCACGTGGCCACAATGGGCCCATTCTCAGGACTCTGGAGGACACAGCCCTCTGAGAAAGGGGGATTCTTGTGGACACAAGGGCCCTCAGTGCAGCAGGCCGGAGCACAGGGCAGGGACTGCCTGCAGGCTCCTCGGCCTGCCCTGCCTGGAGGCGGCTCTGAGGCCATTCCGTGCAAAGGCTCTCAAAAGCCAGAGCATCACCCCACGGGGGCAGGCAAATCCCCCCCACCTCAGTCAACCCGAAGCCCCTCCGCTGGCCCTCCTCATGGTCTCTGGGGGACACACCCTCTCGCCCTGTTGTGTCAGAGATTAGAACTCCCACCGCAGCCCCTGAGGGCTCCCGGGGCAGCCTTACTGTAGGGCTGGGAACACGAACCCGACGGCAGCCCAGTGAGGCAGACATCTGGGACAGGGGGCCTGGGACAGCCTCACGCAGGGGTTCACTGACCGTTTCTAGTCCAGGCTTCTTGAACTGCTTGTTGGACCCACTCAAAAAAGGCACCAGGTGGAAGTGCACTGTCCAGGACCCCACCCAGGCCCCTGCCCACACCGCCTCCCCAGCCCGGCTCTGCCCACAGCCCCCAGCCAGGACCCAGGCCCCGCCCAGGGTCACTGTCAGGCCCCGCCCACGCCACTGGCCACTGTGGGGCACAACGGGACCCAGGACCAGGGCTGTCTCAGCTTCTCTCTGCCCATCCCCCAGCTGTCGACCTCGCCTCTTCACAAAATTCTGTGACCAGGATCTGCGCCAATCGTGCCCTGGTTCCAAAATGTTCTGGATTTTGCAGCCGGACCTCAAAGCCCTGCCCCGCCTGGCCTTTTCCCGCCTGTCCACCGCCAGCCTGCCCTTCCCGTCCAGCTCAGCTTGGAGCTGCATGTTCCTGCTTCCAGAGCTTTCCCTCCCTATCGCTCCCTGTGCCCTTCAAGGCCTCCTCCTCCAGGAAGCCACCCGGGGTGTCCTGCAGCCCTGGGAGCTCGCTCTCCTTTGCACGCACAGTGTAACTCTGTGGCTCTGGGCACGCATCACCTCCCAGTGCCAACATTCTCCTTGGACTGTGTGGCCCTACTTCCCTGGCTCACCCCACGTGTGCAGGCCAGAAGCAGGTCACACGTGTCTCTCGCACTGGCTGCACAGACCTCGAGGAGCCTGAGCAGTGCAGACTGGTTGATCGCCCCCACCGGCCTCCCAGCCTCAGACTCTCCGTGGTGCTGAGTCCCCGGGGATCTCGAGGCCACGCCCAGGGCAGCCTCTGGCACCCGGCCGTGCTGGCGGGCCCTCAGGCGGGCTTCATGGGCGCAGCAGCGTCAGCCAGGCACGGGAGGGCGAGAGCGGCCGTCTGGAAGCCTGCGTGTGCCCTCCGCCCAGGCCCTCGCGGGGGGGGCATGGCGGGCAGCAGGTGCGGAGTCAGAACTCCACCTGCTCCGCCCCCCCCGCCAGCCTCGGCGTTCCTTCCCAGCTCACCCCCCACCCTGGGAGCGCCTGCCGGCGAGAGGGCCACCTCCTTGCCCAACAAGAGCCTGCCACCGCCACCATGTCCCCTTGGAGCCCGGGCCCTGGTGGGCCTCCAGGCGGCCTAGGAAGTGGTCTGGGCCAGGGTGTCGGCTCAGCCTCCGGGGCCCCTGGAGCCCCCAGGCCCTCCGTCTCCTCATCCGAGAAGCGGGTCAGCACCGTCACCTGCTTCACGGAGGCCTGGCGCCGGGATGCTCGAGGGACGGCAGAACGCAGGAGCCCAGGGCCGAGATGCGCCCACCCGAGACCCTCCCGAGCGGCAGGAGGAAGGCCCAGAGAGCCGAGGGCTGGGCCTCTGCAGCTCCAGTCCCGGGCGCAGAGGACGCGTCCCGGCCAGCAGGCCAGCTCCCGTGGGCCGGAACGAGCCCGCCCGGGTCTGGCACCAGGCAGAGCGTGGCCGCTGGGCCTCTGGGGGGCCATGGGCTCTGCCTCCTGGCATCGTGAGGCCTCCGGGGAGGCCCTCTCTTCCACGCCGGGAGCTGTGTGGGGCCGCATCTAGACAGGCCCCTGCTGCCTGGCGGCAGTGAGCTGGTGGGGCCCAGGAGGAGAACAAGGACAGCCACCAGCCATTGCCAGGCTGGCCACGCGCGAGGCTCTCCGCAGGCCGCACCTGGTGACCCCCAAGTCCCCAGGACTGGGCTCTCACTGTCCTCGCGCCACAGATGGAGGATGGGGGTCTCACAGGGGGGACACAGCTCAGGGCCCCTCTGGAGGCGTCTGCCTGCAGCCCGTCCTCCTCGCAAGCCACCAAGACAGGGCCTGTGTCACCTGCTGGTGGAGAGGGTGGGTGGGAGCTGGGGCCTTCCAGCGCCTTCCCGACCAGGCTAGACCTGTGCACCGAAGTGTGCCCCAGCGCCACTGTTTGTCCCATTCGAGTCTCATGTCCCCGTCTTCCTGGGACTGCTGGTCGCTGTCTCTGCGACCTGAGTCACCCCGGGAATGAATCTGGGAGCCGCTTCAATCACATTAGCCTCTGGCTGGTTGGGGGGAGCCTTTCCAATTGCATTAGGCTCTGGTGAGGCCTGCCCTCCCTCCCAGGCTCCCTGGGAGACAGTGATTCAGCAGCAAGTCGGAAGCAGGCTAGACTGGGACCTGCCGGGAGAGGAGTCGGCAGGGTGGGGGCTGTCAGCACCGGCTCAGGCAGGAACTAGGGCT
>NW_007074838.1:0-4770 GCF_000164805.1 Carlito syrichta
GTCTGGGCGACAGAGTGAGACTCCAACTCAAAAAATAAAATAAAATAAAATAAAATAAATGGTGGTCTAGCCATACAATGGAATATTGTTCAGCCCTAAAAAGGAATGAAGCTCTGAGACATACTTGATATAGTTTGGAATGTTGTCTCTTCCAAGTCTCATGCTGAAATGTGATTCCAAGTGTGGGAGGTGGGCCTTGTGGGTGGTGTTTGGATCATGGGGGCACGAGTGCGGTAAGGAGTGACTTTTTGCACTTAGTTCACAGGAGAACTGATTGGTTTTTTGTTTTGTTTTGTTTTTTGTTTTTTGAGTCAGTGTGACTCTGTTGCCCAGGCTGGAGTACAGTGGCACACTCACGGCCACCGATACCTTGACCTGCTGGGCTTAGGCAATCCTTCCGCCTCAGTCTTCCAAGTAGCTGGAACTACAGGTGTGAACCATCACGCCTGGCTAATTTATTTATTTATTTATTGCAGAGACAAGGTCTCACCAAGATGCCCAGGCTGGTCTCAAACCCCTGGGTTCAGGCAATCCTCTCGCCTCAGCCTCGCAAAGTACTGGGATTACAGGTGTGAGCCTCCATGCCCAACCAAGAACCGATTGTTTAAAAGAGCCTAGCACCACCTCCTCTTTCCCTTGCTTTCTCCCTCACCACGTGACATGCCTGCTCCTCCTCCCCCATTCTGCCATGAGGGTAAGCTTCCTGAAGCCTCATCAGAAAGGAGATGCCTGCGCTACGCTTCTTGTACAGTCTGTAGAATGGTGAGCCAAGATAAACCTCTTTTCTTTATGTGTTTTTGTTTGAGACAGTTTCACTCTGTTGCCCAGGCTGGAGTACAGGGGCGTGATCTCCGCTCACTGCAGTCTTGATCTCCTGACCTCAAGTGATCTTCCTGTCTCAGCCTCCCGTGTAGGTGGACTAGGGGCATGTACCACTATGTGTGGCTAGTTTTTTATTCTTTTTGTAGAGATGAGATCTCACTGTGTTGCCCAGGCTGGTCTTGAACTCCTGGTCTCAAGCAATCCTCCTGCCTCAGCCTCCAAAGTGCTGGGATTACAGGTGTGAACCACCAGACCCAGCCCTCTTTTTTTTTTTTTTTTTTTAATAATTCTTTATATCTAATTCTTTCTCTCCTTTTTTTTGAATTGAAGTCTCACTCTGTCACCCAGAGGCTGAAGTGCGGTGGCATGCTCTCTGCCACCGCAGCCTTGACCTGCTGGGCTCAGGCAAACCATCCACCTTAGGCTTCCAAGTAGCTGGAACTACAGGCATGCACCACCATGCCCTGCTAATTTTTTTATTTATTGTAGAAATGAGGTCTCGCCAAGTTACCCAGGCTGGTCTTGAACCCATGGGCTCAGGCAATCCTCTCACTGCGGCCTCTCAAAGTGCTGGGATTATAGGCATAAGCCACTGCGCCCGGCCATATATAATTCTTTATAAATTACCAACTCTTGGATATTTCTTCATTGCAACACAAAATGGACTGATACAACATTATAAAATAGATAACCCACCTGTAATCCCAGCACTTTGGGAGGCAAAGGTGAGACGATTACCTGAGCCTGGGTGACAGAGTGAGACTCCGATTCAAAAAAAAAAAAAGAAATTTTTTTGTCGAGATAGGGTCTCACTTTGTGTTGCCCAGGGTAGTCTTGAACTCTTGGCCTCAACAACCCTAACTCTCAATCTCCTAAAGTGCTGAGGTTACAAGTGTGAGCCACTGTGCTCAGCCTCTATTAGGTAATGTAATCACAAAGATTTCAATGCTGTGGGGACTATTATTCTCCCCATTTCATAGAGAAGGAAATGGAGGCACCAATAGGTTTAATCACTTGCCCTCACTCTGGCAGCCTGTCAGTGGTAGAGTGGGGATTTGAACTCGGAACCTACATTTCTAAACATAACATGTACAAGAGCTAATAGCACCCTGAGCAAGGAGCTGTCAAATCAGTGAGACGGGTCATCTGTAGGTGGCCTAGACATCCCAGAACGCCTCCTGGAAGTGACCTGTAAGCTTCATCTTGAGAAACATGAAGGTGTTAGTCAGGCAGACAAAGCAGGGAAGGGTGTTCCAGGCAGAGGGAACAATATGTGCAAAGGCCTAAAAATGGGAACACACATTCAGGTTCAGGGACAGGTGCTCCAGCGAGGTCAGGCATGGGTCTCACTCTGTCACCCAGGCTGAAGTGCAGTGGAACACTCATGGACACTACAGCCTCGACCTGATGGGTTCAGGAGATCCTTCTGCCTCAGTCTTCCAAATAGCTGGAACTACAGGCATGTGCCACCATACCTGGCTAATTTTCTGATTTATTGTAGGGACGAGGTCTCTCCAAGTTACCCAGGCTGGTCTTGAACCTGAGGATGGATGGGGAAGATGAGGACAGAGACCACGTGAGCTGGACCACACTGCCTGTCACGTGCCAGGTTGGGGGATTAGAATTTCATTTTGGGGATGTTGGGAAACCATGGAAAGGGACAGGGTCGGCTCTTGGTATAGAAGGATCCTCTGTGCCTCATCCTTCCAAAGTGCAGGGGTTGCAGGCATGAGTCACCGCATCCAGCTTTCTAGGTCTTTCCAAAATTGATTCCCAGTAAATAACTACAGTGACAATAGCCATCAAAGCCACTACTGACTGGGGGGCCTCCAGATCCCAGAATCTGGGCTCTGCTCTGCATCTGTAACTCATTTGTTCCTCCCAACACTGGGTACTATCATTACTCCCTTTTTACAGATGAGAAAATCAAGGCACAGAGAGGCCAAGGCCCCACAACCAGGAAGCTGTCAGCTGGGAAGGGAACTTGGGCAGCCGAACTCCAGAGCACATTACAATGCCCATGTGCTCCACCCTCATTCCAGATTGAACGTCATCGGTCATACAGGCAGGGAGTGGGCATGCACCTGATGGACTTGCACACCCACCTGGACAGGTGACTCATGGCGCTTCTCTCTTCTCCATCCTCAGCTCCTCCCCTGGCTCCAGATGGGAGATCGGATTTGGAAGCCCTGTCCTAGGGAAAGATAAGAGCATTGACCAGCCGGGCACGGTGACTCGAGTCTGTAATCCCAGCACTTTGGGAGGCCGAGGTGAGAGGACTGCCTGAGCCCTTGGGTCTGAAACCAGCCTGGGCAACTTGGTAGGACCTCATCCAGGCCAGGCTCGGTGGCTCAGCCTGTCATCCCAGCACTTTGGGAGGCTGAGGTGAGTGGATTGCCTGAGCCTGCGGGTTCGAGACCCACCTGGGCAACTTGGCGAGACCTCATCTCTACAATAAATCAAAAAATTAGCCAGGTGTGGTAGCATGCACCTGTAGTTCCAGCTACTCGGAAGGCTGAGGCAGAAGGATCACGGGAGCCCAGCAGGTTGGGGCTGCGGTGGCCAGGAGCAGCCACTGCACTCCAGTCTGGGCAACGGAGTGAGACTCCAACTCAAATAATAATAACAACAACAACAACAATAATAATAATAAATTATTATGATGCCATTTTACCCGTTTTAGATTGGAAACTATTAAAAATCTTCAGCGTGGCCCAGACATTTCCGCACTGTTTGTGGGAGTGTGCGAGGAGAGTTCACCCAGAAGGTCTGCTGGACTCTGTTTTGTTTGTGTCTCCTGCCATGGCAGAGACCCTCCAAAAACCAAACTCCTAGGTTGTGTTCACAGTTACTGGCGAATGATGTCTTCCTGTGTGCTCAAGGACACGGGTCAAGGTGTGCTAGACTGTCAGCGTTGTTGACCGGAAACTTGAGGATTCACGATGAGCACCTGCTACCTCGTTTGGGGTCCTCACCTTGGCGAGACATACAACAGACGTGTCCATGTGTGACCAGCCTTCTTCAAGAACTCGGGCCTGTCAGACTCAAAGCGGGCTTCCCAAAGTAGACAATCAGAAGCCATCTCAAATCCCAGCACTTTGGGAGGCCGAGGTGAGAGGATTGCCTGAGCCTGCGGGTTCAAGACCAGCCTGGGTAACTTGGTGAGACCTCATCTCTACAATAAATCAAAAAAAGTAGCTGGGCGTGGTAGCACACACCTGTAGTTCCAGCTATTTGGAAGGCTGAGGTGGATGGATTGCCTAAGCCCAGCAGGTCAAGGCATCGGTGGCCGGGAGCGTGCCACTGCACTCTAGTCTGGGCGACAGAGTGAAACGGCTACTCCAAGAAAAAAAAAAAAGAAGAAGAAGAAGAAAAAGAAAAGCATTGGCCATGGGTGCCAGGATCCCAGGGCGGCCCTGGCTGGGTGCTGGGCCCTGGGGCTGCAGGGGAGAGGTATACATTGAACACCTAGTGATCGGAAGCTTGAATGGCCAACACAAGATCATTTGTTGAGAGCCTGGAATTTGGATACATGTTAGGCAGTGGGGGGTCACGTGACCAGCCCCCAGTAACAAGCCTTGGCCAGGCACAATGCCTTACCCCTGTGAACCCAGCACTTTGGGAGGCCAAGGTGGGAGGATTGCTGGAGTCCAGGAATTCAAGACTAGCCTAGGCAACACAGTGAGATCCTGTCTCTACCAAAAAAGTTTTTAAAAATTGGCTGGGCCTGGTGGCTATAGTTCCAGCTACTCAGGAGGCTGAAACAGGAGGATCATCAAGGCTAGGAGGTCAAGGCTATGGTGAGCTGGGATTGCATCGTGGCACTCCAGCCTGGGTGGCAGAGTGAAACCCTGTATCAAAAAAGCAGAACAAGCCGGGCTCGGTGGCTCAGCCTGTAATCCCGTGCCTTGGGAGGCTGAGGTGAGTGGATTGCCTGAGTCCGTGGGT
>NW_007074838.1:4810-18467 GCF_000164805.1 Carlito syrichta
GAAGGATCACCAGAGCCCAGGAGGTCGAGGCTGCGGTGGCCTGGAATGGCCACCGCACTCCAGTCTGGGCGACAGAGTGAAACTCCAACTTAAAAAAAACAAAAAACGAAACAAAAACAAAAAAAAAACAGAACAAATAACCCTGGCACTGATCTTCTTGGTGACAGCATTTCGTGTGCTATTACACCTCGCTGCTGAGGGAATTTGTGTCCTGTGTGATTCCACTGGAGAAAATTCTGGAAGCCAGTACCTGGGTTCCCCGGTCATCACCCCATGCATGGGGAAACCCTTTGCTGCCCGTGCTCTGTGTCCTTTTGTGGTCATAAACCATCGCCATGTATGTGACTATGGGCTGAGTCCTGTGAATCCTGATGAATCACTGAAACTTGGCAGGGTCTTGGGGACCCCGACATCAAAGTTTAGGCCAAGTCTGGTTGTTTTTTTTTTAATCAGAGTCTCACTCTGTCGCCCAGGCTGGAGTGCAGTGGCATGCTCACGGCCTCTGCAGCCTCGACCTGCTGGGCTCAGGCGCTCCTTCCACCTCAGTCTTCCAAGTAGCTGGAACCGCAGGTGCACCACCACGCCCAACTAATTTTTATATTTTTTTGTAGAGATGAGGTCTTGCCAAGTTGCCCAGGCTGGTCTCGAACCCCTGGGCTCAGGCAATCCTCTCGCCTCCACCTCCCAAAGTGCTGGGATTACAGGTATGAGCCACCACACCTGGCTTAAGCCAAGTTTTGGAAGAGCTTGTCCTGAGAGTGTGTGAAGACGAGGGCTGGGAATGGAGTCTTCGCCTCACCCCCAGCTTACAGGGAAGGGTAGAAGAGGAGACGAGGAGGGGAAGGGGGAGGAGGGAGAAAGCAGAGACCAGCCAGCAGGCTGTGCTGAGGGTGCAGGGGAGAGGAAGAGGCTGAGCTGGTTGTAGGGACAGTGAGGAGGGGGCAGAAGGGCTGCCGGGTGAGGGGAGGGGGTGCTGTGGACTGAATGTCGGAGACCCCCCCCAGAATTCATAGGTTAAAACGCCTACCTCCCAACATGAGGGTGTGAGGAGGTGGGGACTTCAGGAAGTGACTGGATCATGGGGGGTGGCTCTCGTGTCTGGACTAGTGCCCTTAAGAAACAGACAGCCGCTTGTTCTTCCACCCCGTGAAGTTAAGTGAGGAGGTGCAGTCTATGAAGCAGGAAGCGCCCCAACCCCCGCCACACACCCCAGATCTGCTGTCACCTCTTGGACTTTTCAGTCTCCAGACTCTTCTGCTGTTAAGATATACATTTCTGGCCAGGATCGGTGGCTCAGCGTGTAATCCCAGCACTTTGGGAGGCCAAGGTGAGTGGATTGCCTGAGCCTGAGGGTTCGAGGGCCACCCAGGCAACTTGGCGAGACCTGTCTCTACAATAAATAAAAAATTAGCTGGGCATGGTAGTATGTGCCAGTAGTTCCGGCTACTTGGAAGGCTGAGGCAGAAGGATTGCCGGAGGCCAGCAGGTGGATGCTGAGGTGGCCGTGAGCATGCCACTGCACTCTATCCTGGGTGACAGAGTGAGACTCCAACTCAGTATACACACAGCACACACACACACACATTTCTGGTTAGGTGTGGTGGCTCATGCCTGTATTCCCAGCACTTTGGGAGGCTAAAGTGGGAGAATCGCTTGAGCCCAGAAGTTAGAGACCAGCCTGGGCAACATAGTGAGACCTTGTTGCTACAAATAAAAAAAATTTTTTTAATTAACTGGGTGCTGTGGCATGCGCCGATAGTCCCAGCTATTTGGGAGACTGAGGCAGAAGAGTAGCCTGAACCCAAGAGGTTGAGGTTGCGGTGAGCTGTGATTGTGTCACTGTACTCCAGCCTGGGTGACAGAGTGAGATCCTGACTCCAAAAAAATTTATATGTATATCTGCTGTTATAAGCTATGCAGCTTATAGTATTTTTCAGAGCAGCCCAAATTGACTAAGACAGGGCGAGGGCAGTGCCCAGGGGTGAGGGTCTAGGGCTGGGGTCTTGAAGGGGCTGGGCCTGTGCAAGGGGGCAAGAGGGTAGACCAGGATAGGACTCTGGAGACATATTTAGGGACCAGCGTTTAGTACCCTAGGAGAAGATGCAGAGGTGGGCTTGGGACCTGTGAGTGGGGAGCATTTCGAGGATTCACGTGAAGTCTGAGATCCCTCACAGGCATTCCTCACGGAGCCCTAAGTCCCAGGACGGGGAGGACGCCCAGCCAGGAGACGGGGCCAGAGAAGGGGGCGGGGAGCAGGCTGAAGACCTCCCAGACCCACGTTCCACAGGACAGGCCACGCTCCAGCCCTCCTGGCTGCGGGGACCTCAGGACCAGGTGAAGAAAGAGAGAGGAAGGCGGGGCCAGGCACGAGGGGCCAGCGAGGGGGCACAGAGCCCCCAAGGCCCCATGAATGCCCCCATGGCCCCGTGAATGCCCCTGCAGAAGAGGGCAGCATCAATGGGAAGATAACCCAGGGGCCGCCAAGCCTCTCCCTGGGAAGGCTGGGCAGGGCCTTGCCCAGGGACAGAGGGTTCCGGTAGTTCTCCAGCATCACGTCCCGGTACAGCTCCCTCTGGCCAGGCCCAAGCCGGCCCCACTCCTCCAGGCTGAAGTCCACGGCCACGTCCTTGAAGGTCACTGATTCCTGCAAGGGCCAATTAGACACGGTGGAGGGCACGTCTTTCTGGAACTCTGGGGCAGAAGTGTCAAGGGTCAACAGCCCACGAGTCCCCCCTGGGCTGGAGCATGCTGACTCTGCAGATCTGGGATGACTGAATGGAACCGGCCGCCGGAAATGTTGGCCACTGAGGGCAGGCGCCAGCCCATTGGCACCTAGGCGGGGCAGAAAAGGAGCCCTTTCCACTCAACTCTCTACCGCCACCTGTTGGAAAATCATTGTAATACACCAATTGTTTTTAGTATTTGGTAGTTTACCACCAACTGACCGAAAACGGTCACAATAAATAGATCAATGTTTGAGGTGCAGGATGGGAATCCTGCCCCTGAGAGGAGGCATCCTTGTGTAGTGTGTAACCTGTACATGACAGCCCTGAGATACACTTTTTTTTAAGTCGGAGTCTCACTCTGTCACCCAAGCTCAAGTGCAGTGGAACGCTCACAGCCACCTCAGCCTTGACCCACTGGGCTCCGGCGATCCTTCTGCCTCAGCCTTCCAAGTAGCTGGAACTACAGGCATGTGCCACCACACCCAGCTAATTTTTTGATTTATTGTAGAGGCAAGGACTCCCCATGTGGCCAGGCTGGTCTTGAACCCATGGGCTCAGGCAATCCTATTGCCTCTGCCTCCCAAAGTGCTGGAATAACAAATGTGAGCCACCACGCCTGGCAAGAAACACTTTAAAAGAAAACTAACGGCTGGGCTCAGTGGCTCAGCCTATAATCCCAGGACTTTGGGAGGCTGAGGCAAGTGGATTGCCCAAGCCCATGTGTTCAAGACCAGCCCGGGCAACTTGGCGAGACCTCGTCTCTACAGTAAAATAAAAAATACCCAGGCATGGTAGTGCACATCTGTAGTTCTGGCAAGAAATAGTCCTAAATCCTACTCTGCCCTAGACTCCATCCCTGATCCCGGCCCCCATTCCTGACTCCAGGGACAAAGTTAATGAGTGAAGCAAAAACATCCACTGCCCACTTCACCTGGTAGCCAAAACACTGCTGAGTGTTACATGACCAATTTGCTCTTAGACTGTGTCCCGAGGTCCCAGCTCATGGTATCCTGCCCTGCCTACTCCCCCTACCACCCAGTCCATACAGCCCAGAGCCCCCACGCTCTCTCCCAGTATTGGGAAGGCCAGGGGGCCTTCAGATGATGCCCAGAGACAGGGCCAGTCCCCTGGAGTCCACAAAGTCATCTCGGGGAAGGGGAAGCCCGGACTCACAGTGTCCCCTTGACCATGGCTGGGCCCTGGGCTTGCACTGCCGGAGAAAAGTCCAGGCCAGAGTCTGAAGTGCCAGAGGAGGAGACTGAGGCAGAGGAGGGGTCAGTTGTGGCCCAGACTGACAGACACCTTTCCCCAAAGATGCCCAGTGATGGGGGGGGCCCTGGTCTCCTAAGAACGGAAGCGAAGGCTTAGGACAGGCCACCCGAGGGCACCCTTCCACACCAGTAACAACAGCAGCCAGCAACCACGACATCAGCTCACCTCATCCAGGCGAAGGGTCTCAGACACGAGAACTACAGTTACCCCAGATGTAGAAACCGAGGCACAAGAGATTAAGGCCCAGGCTCAAGGGCACAAAGGTAACAAATGCTAGACCACTATTTGAACTCAGAAGTCTAGCCACAGAGTCATCCCCTTTTTTCATATATATGTATGTGTGTGTGTGTGCATGTGTGACTATATATATAATATACACATATATATACACTTTTTTGTGTGTCAGGGCCTCACTCTGTTGCCCAGATTGGAGTGCAGTGGCACACTCACAGCCACCACAGCCTCAACCTCCTGGGCTCAGGCGATCCTTCCGCCTCAAGCCTTCCAAGTTGCTCGGACTACAAGTGCGCGCCTGGCTAGTTTTTTGATTTATTGTAGAGACGAGGTCTCGCCAAGTTGCCCAGGCTGGTCTCGAACCCCTGAACTCAGGCAATCCTCTCACCTCGGCCTCCCAAAGAGCCGGGATGAGAGGGCTGCCAAGCCCAGTCTCTAAGCACCATTAAAACGACTGCTCATTGGCTATATTGACTCCATGTTTTTCCTTTCACGTAGCTTTAGTTAAAAGACTAGAAAGCAGTCATGGCAGATCTGTCCAGCTTAGCCATGCTTGAAACAGCAGCTTGCTTTTAGCTTTTTTTTCTTTTTTTGAGTCAGATTCTCACTGTACCACCCGGGCTGGAGTTCAGGGGCACGCTCATGGTCACCGCGGCCTCTACCTGCTGGGCTCAGGCAATCCTTCCGCCTCAGCCTTCCGAGAAGCTGGATTACAGCCATGTGCCACCACGCTCAGCTAATTTTTTTTTTTTTAATTGTAGAGACAAGGTCTCGCCAGATGGCCCAGGCTGGTCTCAAACCCCTGGGCTCAGGCAATCCTCCAGCCTCTGCCTCCCAAAGTCCTGGGATGACAGGCGTAAGCCACCACTCCTGGCCAGCTTTTTTCCCTAATCATTAGCTCACAGAATCTGTTGTCTGAGTAGAAACGGATAATTGCTTATAACCACCTGGCTGTATCTTTGTGCTGATGACGAATGTTCTGAACATTCGTCTTCTAGGCATAAGAAACGAAGCTGACCTAACAATCCATTGTGATCAGCCTTCCTGACTGACCACTGCTAGCCTTACGAATGCCATCTTAGATAACCTTTGCCACTTTGCTGACACAAACCGGGATGGTAACTTACCAGATAAACACCGACTGCAAGGTGCATCCCATTAACTAGCAGCTGGCCTAACCACTAGGTTCCTTTCTTGGCTTTCCCCAGCATCCAACTAACTTCCAAAATCCCCCACCTGAGATTGCTAACAGCAGCCCTGCCCCAAACCACTATAAATTGCCCTCCATCTGTGAGTGGGCTCAGGCCCCAGTCTTACCTGTGTTCCCTTCCTCGGGTTCTTCTCTGAAATAACTCTGTGTTGCTGTTGAGCCGCCTGTCTCTTGTCCCTTCTCTATTTACCTGTTTTCTAAACCTAACACACACCAGATCACCCCCTGGAGTCACAAGATGTGTGTTGTCCTGACAACCTCAAGGCGCAAGATCCATGTTAATCCATGCCTCAGAACGCAGCTGCAAGGAAAGTTTTACCCATCCCTTATTTCTCCATAAGAGCCCTAGCCTTGGCTGGGCGTGGTGGTTCATGACTGTCATCCCAGCACTTTGGAAGACTGTAGGAGAGAGGATTTCCTGATCCTAGGGGTTTGAGACCAGCCTGGACAACTTGGTGAGGCCTCGTCTCTACAATTAAAAAAAAGAAAATTGCTGAGTGTGGTGGCACATGGCTGTAATCCAGCAACTCGGAAGGCTGAGGTGAAAGGATTGCCTGAGCCCAGCAGGTCGAGGTTGCGGTAGCCGTGAGCGTGCCCCTGCATTCCAGCACAGGCGGTACAGTGAGAATCTGACTCAAAAAAAGAAAAAAAGCTAAAAGCGAACTGCTGTTTCAAGCTTGGCTAAGTTGGACAGATTTGCCATGGTTGCTTTCTAGTCTTTTAACTAAAACTACGTGAAAGAAAAAACATGGAGTCAATATAGCCAATGAGCAGTCATTTTAACGGTGCTTAGAGGCTGGGCTCGGCAGCTCTGTCATCCCGGCTCTTTGGGAGGCCGAGGTAAGAGGATTGCCTGAGCCCAGGGGTTCGAGACCAGCCTGGGCAGCTTGGAGAGACCTCGTCTCTACAATAAATCAAAAAATTAGCCGGATGTGATGGCACGTTCCTGTAGTTCCAGCGACTCGAAAGGCTGAGGCAGAAGGATCACCGGAGCCCAGCAGGTTGAGGCTGTGGTGGCCATGAGCACATCACTGAACTCCAGCCTGGGTAACAGAGAGAGACACCAACTAAAAAAAATAATAATAACAAATACATTTTTAAAAAATCACTCCCTTTGTATTGTACAATCTAAAATTATAAGTGCTGCCTTGACATCTTTGAGCTTTGGAGGGCCCTAAAGCCCTAACTTTAAGTTTTGCTCTTGCCAGATATGACCCTACCTAGTGGGAAGAGCTCCTGCCCCCTTGTTCCCGGTCAGCCAGACCAGTTCCCCCCCACCAACCCTCAGATCCTCTATCTAACAAGCTTCAGTTCCCTGCTAGTCTGCAGAATTATTTAAACAAACCAGTTACATTCTTCCATGGCACCAGGGGACCTCTTGCCCTCTTGTTACTTCAAAGTCTGCCTGCCTAGGCCAGTACATTGGCTCATGCCTGTAATCTCAGCACTTTGGGAGGCTGAGGTGGGAGGATTGCATGAGGCTAGAAGTTCAAGACCAGCCTGGGCAACAAAGGGAAACCCCCCCCCATCTCTACAAAAAAGTAAAAATAATTAGCCAGCTGCAGTAGCATGTACCTGTATTCCCAGCTACTTGGGAGGCTGAGGCAGGAGGGTCGCTTGAGCCCAGGAATTCGAGGTTGTAATGAGCTATAATTGCATCACTGCACTCCAGCCTAGGTGACAGAGTGAGACTCTGACTCAAAGACAAACAAACAAAAGCTTTATTAAATCAGAGATATGCCCATCCACTGACATATTGTCTATGGCTGCATCTTTTCTTTAGTTTTTTAAATTTTAGAGACAGGATCTTGTTCTGTCTCCCAGGCTGGGGTGTAGCGGTGTGATTATAGCTCACCGCAGCCTCAGGCTCCTGGGTTCAAGTGATCCTCCTACCTCAGTTTCTCAAGTAGCTGAGACTGCAGGTGCCTGCTACCACGTCTGCTAATTGTTTTACTTTTTCATAGAAACTAGGTCTCGGCCAGGCGCAGTGGCTCAAGCCTATAATCCCAGCACTTTGGGAAGCCAAGGTGAGAGGATTGCCAGAGCCCAGGGGTTCGAGACCAACCTGGGCAACTTGGAGAGACCACATCTCTACAATGAATCGAAAAATTAGCTGGGTGTGGTAGCGTGCGCTTGTAGTTTCAGCTACTTGGAAGGCTGAGGCAGAAGGATCGCCGGAGCCCAGCAGGTCGAGGCTGTGGTGCCAATGAGCGTGCCACTGCACTCCAGCCTGCGGAACAGAGTGAGACTCCAACTAAAAAAAAAAGAAGAAGAAAGAAAGGAGGTCTCCATGTGTTGCTCAGATTGGTCTCCAACTCCTGAGCTCAAGCAATCCTCTTGCCTCGAACTCCCAAAGTGCTGGGATTACAGGTGTGAGCCACTGTGCTCAGCCAGGAAGTGCTTACAAAAGAAAGTTAAGGAATAAAAATCTTAAAGTTATATCTCTTTCATGTAAAACATATGCAAGTACATGAGCAAAAACTAGACAGCCCGTTGCCAAAATGAAGTAACAATAGTTGTCATTTATTAACACATTGTGACTTTTATTAGCTCATTTAACTGGCACGACCACCCTATGAAGAAGGCATTGCTCTCTCCGTTTTACAGATAAGGACACTGAGACAATCTGCTCAAGACCCCAGAGCAGGTGGAGGACAGAGACAGGATGTCCAGCCCTTATATGCAACCACTACATTTTTCCACTGCCAAGTTCACCTGTCTCTTTCCCCTGTGTCCTGATGATGGAATGCTCCAAGTAGAGGTTGCACTGTCAGCTGGGACTCCCAAGTCAAAGTGGCATGGACCAGAGCCTAAGCTAATCTGTGACAGGCATGTTGCATTGTGGAGACAAAAGTGACTCCATCTTGGCTGGTAATCCGCCATGTTGACTTCTGATTAAGGAATGACTCTTGGTTCCTACTTTTTTTACTATCCCTAGGGCAAGAGCAAGTCAATGTTCTTGATATTGTCATTAAAATTGTAGGCTATGACGCCTGTGTATAGCATTCTTGCCTTCTTTGGTGTTCTCACTCCATGGTTTTGGGTTTGCTGGTCTCTCTGCCTTTTCCCCCCACCACTTCTTCTATTTTTTTTTTTTTTTTGAGTTGGAGTCTAACTCTGTCGCCCAGGCTGGAGTACAGTGGTACGATCATGGCCACCCCAGCCTCGATATGCTGGGCTCAGGCGATCCTTCCGCCTCAGCCTTCCAAGTAGCCGGAACTACAGGCGCGCGCCACCACGCCTGGCTAATTTTTGATTTATTGTAGAGACAAGATTTCACCAAGTTGCGGAGGGGGGGTCTCGAACCCTCGGGCTCAGGCAATCCATTCACCTTGGCCTCCCAAAGTGCTGGGATTACAGGCTGAGCCACCAAACCTGGCCTCCCACCACTTCTCTTAGAAAACACCTACTTTTCTTGCAAGAACAAGTTCTTACAGCGTCTCCTGTAGCAAACTTTCTCGGATTCCCACTGACCCAGCAGGAGTCGGCAACTCCCTCCCCTGGGTTCCCGCAGGAGCATCCTAGGGCTGCTATTATAATAAGTGGCGTGTTGTAATTTTTTAGTAACTGTCTGTCTCTCTCCCGCGCCAGTCTGCCCTCTCCGGGGGCTTTCAACATACTATATATAAATCATGCGCAATTTAATGATCTGTCTAAGGTGCACTTCTCCCAGGAAATTCCCATGAAGCTAAGGGAGTGTCTGGATCTGCTGCGTGAAGACTTTTTAAAAACCCCATAACACTGCTCACTGCTACCCAAGCAGAAAGCATCTTTGGGCCACTAGTTTGCGAACCCCAGGTCCGAGCCTTTCGGGGGTGGGCGGAGGTCTGGCTCCCGGCATAAGCGTCTTTAGCGACCGTAGCCACGCCCCCGGCGAGCGCACACATGACGGTGACGTAGCGCGCCAGGCGTGCCGTCGCCATGGCGACCAGCCACGCCCCTAGCGACTGGAGCCGGTTCCCAGGAGACGCTCGGGGTCGTGGGACCGAGGAGGCAGTACCCGGGTCAGAGATGGAAACGCCCAGATGTCAGCGCCTCGTTCCCACGCAGACTTTTCCGATAGCGCGGGAGGGAAAGGGCCGCGCGGGATGAGGCGCGTAGGGGAGCGCGCCTGACGAAACGGAGCCCGGAAACTACCATTCCCAGAATCCTTTCGGTGGGAGCCGGATCCCTCTCAGGGGTTGGCGCCCCCGCTGCGCCCCATTCCGAGTGCGCGCTACTGCGCATGTGCCAAAGCCGGTATCTTGGCAACGGGGTGTGACTGACACCAAGAAGTCAAACTTTCGGCCAATCAGAAGTTCGTACCTTTTAAAAAAGTATTATTATTATTAATGTTTCTGTTTCTTGAGCTAGAGACTCACTGTGTTGCCCAGACTGGAGCGCAGTGGCACGCTCACGGCCACCGCAGCCTCGACCTGCTGGGCTCCGGCGATTCTTCCGCCTCAGCCTTCCAAGTAGCTGGAACTACAGGCGCGCACTACCATGCCCGGCTAATTTTTTGATTTATTGTAGA
Organism: Carlito syrichta; assembly: GCF_000164805.1. Taxonomy (NCBI): domain Eukaryota; kingdom Metazoa; phylum Chordata; class Mammalia; order Primates; family Tarsiidae; genus Carlito; species Carlito syrichta. The sequence continues at coordinate 14,766 of NW_007074838.1, forward strand.
GATGAGGTCTCGCCAAGTTGCCCAGGCGGGTCTCGAACCCGCGGGCTCAGGCCATCCACTCACCTCAGCCTCCCAAGGCGCGGGATTACAGGCTGAGCCACTGAGCACGGCTGATATGGGTATCTTTAAGGACTTTTGGAGAGGAGAGAGAGCGCGGCAGGTCTCGGTGTAAGCGGAGAATGAGAGCGCGAGAGAGGGGCTTATCACCGCGGGACCTCCAAATATGTTGGGGTCACCCCCTCCCAGTGGGACCTCCAGAGTGTTAGGTCGGGCCCACTGGCAGTGTGGGTGTCTGGGGTGCTATCCGATGCCGCAGGAAAGATGCAAAGAATTGCACAGAAGTTAGATTAGAAAATATAGTTTATTTAAAGTAAATGGGTGAGAGACAGAGAGAAAGAGAAGATTCACCTCCCCAAGGTGGGGTAGGGGGCCAAAGCCAGGAAGCATGGCGACAGCCATCGCTCAAGGAGCACATGACCACACACTAGAGTCTGGCAAGGCAATGGCTTTCTTCTTCTTCTTCTTTTTGAGTTGGGGTCTCGCTCTGTCGCCCAGGCTGGAGGGCAGTGGTATGCTCACGGCCACTCCAGTGTCGACCTGCTGGGCTCAGGCGATCCTTCCACCTCAGCCTTTCAAGTAGCTGGAACTACAGACACATGCCACCATGACCGGCCTAATTTTTTGATGTATTGTAGAGACGAGGTCTCGCCACGTTGCCCAGGCTGGTCTCGAACCCCTGGACTCAGGCAATCCTCTCGCCTCGGTCTCCCAAAGTGCTGGGATTACAGGCGTGAGCCACCGAGCCTGGCCAGAAGTTTGAACCTTTAAAAGAACAGGGATGATAGTATCTATGGCAGCAGATGCTTGCAGGCAGAGGCCTCTGGGAAATGTAGTAATTATGGAGTCACGGAATATTTCAACGCTTAAAACTTTCTTTGCTAATCTTTCACTAATATAAAATCTACAAGCGGTAGTCAGTCCCAGAAGTTGTAGCTAGGATGTGTTTTGATTGACCTGCTGTATTTGCAATAAATTAATTGCCAACACTATTTTATGTTTCCATCACCATGTTATGAGAAATTTCACATGCAAATCTGAATTTTTAGGTTCTCTTGAAAAACGGGAAGCTCTGAAAACACTGGCGCTGTTGTTTCGCCGAGGTGCCGAGCATTTCCTATCCCTATGAATGGGACCTCGCAGTTCACTTTACCTGCTGCATCCATGAGTAATTAAAGGTTTGAATCCCAGATCCTGAGAAAACCCACCAAACTCCTTTCCCTGGCATTTAAAGTCCTCCACTGTGTCAAAACCATCTTTACAAGGCTTCCCCTCACGCTCACCCCACCAACACCCACCACTCTCAATTATTCAACAAATATTTCCTGAATATCTGCTCCAAGCCAGGTATCGGTCGTGCGAGGCACCGAATATTCAGCGAACTTGAGCTTTTTTCTCAACTCCCGCCCATCCCCTTGTACATGATCCGAATCCTGAATTATATAGTGGTAGTTCTCCTGGCGGGTTTCAGAAATAGAAGGATTCCATGTTGTCCAAATCTCTTTGGTCCCTACTTTGAGTCGGGGAGTCCAGTAGCCTGTGTTCTGATAGCGAAAGATTTGCATGAAAATGTATCCGTTTTCAGGTACGCGGTGGGTGACAAATTAGCGTTCAGATGGAGACGGAAGCCTGTATCCCCCACACTGACCGCTGCTCTTGCGCTTCTTCCTTGAGGGTCCCACCATCTCCTTTTGGATGCACCCCCCCACTCGACCCCCCCCAAGGAGGGGGTCTTCTCCCTTCAAACCCTCACAACAGGTTGTCCATCCCTTAGGAGGTCCAGGCCACTTCTGCCTTGAATTGGAATCATTGCTGAGTGAGACCTGGTCCCAGCCGGTCAGAAGCACCCAGTCAGGTAGAAAAAGAGCTGGGGGGGGGTCCCAGGAAACTGGCAGAGACACTGAGGAATTTGTCACAGATTTTATTAAACGTTTCCTTTCTCCTTACAAGCCCCCAAACCGCCGCCCTAGCGCAGCAGGAGTTTTCGGTTTTGCCTGTACGTGCAAGCCCTGGTCAGGGTGGGGGGGGGGAAAAAAAAGCCTGAAGGTTAGAAAGACAATTTCGGGTGCCCCCAACCCAGGTCAGCTGACCTACTCCCAACTTCCCTCCAATCACCGGCCTGCTTTGGCTCAGCCAGTGACGTCATGGGTATCTGGGCCGATTTCCAGGGTTCTCAGCCCATCGGAGTTGGTACGTGAGGCGGGAGCGAAAGGGTGGGACTCCGAGTTCAAGATTGAAATGTGGGAACGGGAGTCGAAACAGACAGGAGGAGACAGACAGAGACTCCAAGAGAAAGGACAGACAGACAGAGATGAAGAGAAGTAAGGAAGAGACAGGGTGTAGTGGGTTGAGCTGTGTCCCCGTTCCCGAAAGACACATCTAATTCCCAGGACCTGTGAATGTGACCTCAAACGGAAATAGGGTCTTTTCAGAAATAATTAAGACAAGATCATCTGGATTTAGACTGGGCCCTACATCCAAAGACAGATGTCTTTTTTTTTTTTTTTTTCGTAGAGGTCTTACTCTGTTGCCCAGGCTGGAATACAGTGGTACGCTCATGGCCACAGCAGCCTCGACCTGCTGGGCTCAGGCAATTCTTCTGCCTCAGCCTCCCGAGTAGCTGGGACTACAGGTGCGCACTACCAGGCTCAACTAATTTCAAAGACAGGTGTCCTTAAAAGAGAAGGGAGAGGGAGATTTGAGACAATACCACAGATGAGGTGTGTGAAGACAGAACAGAGATTGGAGGGAAGCCGCCTGCCGAGAAAGGCCAAGGATTGCCGGCAGCTACCAGCAGCTAGGGGGGAGGCACGGGATGGATCCACTCTCAGGGACTCCAGAAAGAACCAACCCTGCAACCCTTAATTTAGGACTACTGGCCTCCAGAACTCAGAGAATACATGTGTGCTTTTTTAGGCCACCCAGTTTGTGATGATCTATTGTAGCAACAGTAGGAAACTAACAGAGACAGACAGAGAAATGAGGAGAGAGAGAGTCAGAGATGAGACAGAGAGCCAGGCATGGTGACACACACCTGTAGTCCTGGCTACTAGGGAGGCTGGGGCTAGAGGATCGCCTGAGCCTAGGAGTTTGAGGTTACAGTGAGCTATGACCACACCACACTCCAGCCTGGGTAACAGAGGGAGACGCTCTCTTAAAAAGGGAGAGCCAGGTGCTGTGGCTCATGCCTGTAATCTCAGCACTTTGGGAGGCAGAGGCAGGAGGATTGCCTGAGCCCAGGAGTTCAAGACCAGCCTGGGCAACTTGGTGAGGCCTTGTCTCTACAACAAATCAAAAAATTAGCCAAGCATGGTGGTGCACACCTGTGATTCCAGTTACTTGGAAAGCTGAGGTGGAAGGATCACTTGAGTCCAGTGGGTGGAGGCTGCGGGAGCGTGCCATTGCACTCCAGCCAGGGCAACTGAGTGAGACTCCGACTCAGAGAGACAGAGAGAGGCCAGGCGCGGTGACTCATGCCTGTAAGCCCAGCACTTTGGGAAGCTGAGGAGGGAGGCTCACTTGAGGCAGGAGTTCAAGGCCAGCCGGGGCAACATAGTGAGACCACTGTCTCTATTAAAAAGAGAGATGAGCTGGGCTCGGTGGCTCAGCCTGTAATTCCGCGCCTTTGGGAGGCTGAGGTGAGTG